>NC_060268.1:12658333-12938495 GCF_021613505.1 Equus quagga | reverse complement strand
TGATTAGAGTGGGCACCCTTGTCTCATTCCTGTTCTCAGAGGGAGGGTTCCTGTGTTAGGTGCATATATATTTATAAGTGTTATGTCCTCTTGGTGGAGTGTCCCTTTTATCATTATGTACTGCCCCTCTTTGTCTTTCATTGTCTTTTTTATCTTGAGGTATACTTTGTCTGGTATAAGTATGGCAACACCTGCTTTATTTTTTGGCCATTAGCTTGGAATATTGTCTTCAGTCCCTTCACTCTAAAACAGTGTTTGTGTTTAGAGCTGAAATCAGTTTCCTAGAGGCAGCAAATTGTTGGGTCTTTTGATTGGGGAATTCAATTAATTTACATTTAGAGTGATTATTGGTATCTGAGGGCTTAATGCTGCCATTTTATCACTTGTTTTCTGGTTGTTCTATATTTCTCTTGTTTCTCATCCCATATATTTCAGAGTGCCAATTCAGTTTGGTGGCTTTCTATGATGGTTTTCTCAGTTTTCTCTTTATTTATCATTTGTGTCTCTGTTCTGATTTTTTGTTTTGTGGCTACCGTGAAGATTGTATAAAAGATCTTGTAGATGAGATATACCATTTTCTGATAGCCTCTTATTCCCTTTGTCTAAACGGTTTCCATCCCTTTCCTCTTCACCTCTTCTAAGTTATTGTTGTCACAACTTATTCCGTTTTGTGTTGTGAGTTTGTGGTTAAAATGAAGTGATTATATTTATTCTGGATGTTTTCCTTCCCTTTACCTTTAATGTTGTAATTAAGTCTTTGCTAATCTGTTCTGATAGACAGTTGCAATTTTTTTGATTTTGTCTGCCTATTTATCTCCTTGCTCAAGGCTTTGTAAACTGTTTCTTTTTTTTCAGGTATGAGGGCCTTCTTGATCATATCTTGTAGGGAGGGGTGTCTTAAGGCAATGAACTCCCTCACCTTTTGTTTAGCTGGAAAAGTTTTTATTTCTCCATCATAGCTGAAGGATATTTTCACTGGATAGAGTATTCTTGGTTGCAAGTTTTTGTCTTTCAGAATTTTGAATATATCATTCCACTCTCTCCTAGCCTGTAAGGTTTCTGCTGAGAAATCTACTGAAAGCCTGAGAGGGGCTCCTTTTTAGGTTATTTTGTTCTGCCTTGCTGCCCTTAATATTTTTTCTTTGTCCTTGACTTTTGCCAGTTTTACTAATACTTGCCTTGAAAAGGTCTATTTATGTTGATGTAATTAGGAGTTCTATTAGCTTCTTTTATTTGTATTTCCAGCTCCTTCCCCAGGTTTTGGAAGTTCTCAGCTATTATTTCTTTTTCTTTTCTTTTTTTTTTTTTTAAAGATTTTATTTTTTCCTTTTTCTCCCCAAAGCCCCCCGGTACATAGTTGTGTATTCTTCGTTGTGGGTTCTTCTAGTTGTGGCATGTGGGACACTGCCTCAGCGTGGTCTGATGAGCAGTGCCATGTCCGTGCCCAGGATTCGAACCAATGAAACACTGGGCCACCTGCAGCGGAGCACGCGAACTTAACCACTCGGCCACGGGGCCAGCCCCTCAGCTATTATTTCTTTGAACAAGCCCCCTGCTCATTTCTCCTTCTGGAATACCTATAATCCTTATGTTGCATTTCCTAATTGAGTTGAATATTTCTTGGAGAATGTCTTCATTTCTTTTTAGTCTAAATTATCTCTCCTCCTCCATCTGAAGCATTTCTATATTCTTATCCTCTAAGTTGCTAATTCTATCATCCATAATATCAGTTCTGTTATTTAAGGATTCCAGATTTTTCTTTATCTCATTCATTGTGTTTTTCATCTCCAACATTTCTGATTGGCTTTTCTTTATAGTTTCTATCTCTTTTGTGAAAATTTCTCTCTATTAATTGATTTTGTTCCTGATTTCATTGAACTGTCTTTCTGAGTTCTCTTATAATTAAGTGAGCCTTTTTGTGATAGCTATTTTGAATACTCTGTCATTTAGATTATAGATTTCTGCACCTTTGGGATTGATTTCTGGGTGTTTGTCTTTTTCCTTCTGTTCTGGTGTATTAATATACTTCATACTATTTGATGGAGCGGATTTGTACCTTTGCATAGTGATAGTATCTGGTTGCAGATTCCACCTGTTGCCTCTGGGGGTGGAGTAGGGCAGGAGCTATGTATTCTGAGCCTGCCGCAATCCCTGTCAGCTGTTCCTGCCCAAGCCAGGGCCACTGTTTGGGATTGCAGTGGTCCTGTGGGCTCTCCCACTGAATGGGAAAGCAATCACTTGGGGGCTCAGGGCTGCTGCCATCTGCGCTCACAATTCTGCTGAGATGTGCTCCCCCTTTCAGTGCCCCAGTGGTACTATGGGCTCTTGTGGCAGCCAGGAACTCATTCACCCAGGCCCGCAGATCCACCACTATCTCTTCCTAGGTTACACCAGCCATAATGGTTGGTGGGCAGGGCCTCCCTACTGTGTCTGAGCCTGGACTGCTCCCTGGGGACCATGGTGGCACTGTGGGCTCTCCCACTGGATGAGAAAGTGATCATGCAGGGGCTCTGGGATGCCGTCACCTGTTTGCACAGTTGTGCTGAGGTGCACTCCCATCCTTGGTACCACAGCGGTGCTATGGGTGCTCCAGCTGGGAGACCAGTTGCACACATTTACAGGGTTGCTGAGGGGCCAGAGAGTGCTCACCTTTCTCTACCACCTCCCTGGGGGTAGTCCATCCACCTTCAAATATGTAGCTGCATGGGTCTCTCAGGAGTCCTGAGGTGCTGTTTGGGTATCCTCCACTGATCAATGAATGTCCATTTAGTTGTAATTTGAAGGGGGAGAGACAAAGGGAACAGCTCACTCTGCCGTGTTGCTGACATCATTTGAGCTATTGCTTTTTCAAAACTTCCTACAGCATATTAGCACTGTCTCCTGGGGTCTTTGTCAGGAATTAAATCCTGTGTCCCAGGCAAGTGTTCTTACACTGATAAACTCTCCTTTATCCAACTTTACCTTCCATCCCCTTTAATCTAGAATCTTTAGGATCCAATCCCATAATACTGTCCTGGCTGCTGCCAATACATTTTGACTAGGTCCCAAAGATCCTTCAGCATGTAATCTCTTTCCTGCCCTATAGGCCCAGCGCTTCCCCAACTGAGCTGAATTGTGACTTGACCCTAGTTATAGGTCTGGTGGCAAGGAGGAAGGTAGACATTTCATCCTGAGCAGGACTTGTGTGACCTAGCAAGCAGAGACCTCTGCATCGTCTTCAGGTGAGGGGTGAGGGGCACTAGCCTTTAGCAGGGAGGAGTTTGTTCCCTTTTGCAGGCCTAGAGGGCTCAGACTCATCTGTGCTTTTAATGTTATGAGTGCAATGACCCAGGTGTCCCCATGTCAAGTCCCTGGACCTCACTCTTTGTCATCAGCACTCTGATCTTTGTACAGCAGACTCACTGGGGTTAAGAAGTCAACCTTCTTTTTCTACCCTTAAAAATTAAGTCCAGGTTCTGATCCTCAGTATCTTCTGCCTCCAGAAATAGGAAATGAGAAACTTTACACAGCCAAGGAGGCCCTCTGACATTCACACTTTGTCCTAAATTTGTGACTAATTATCTCTCTGCCTTTCACTGTCTTTCTCAAATATATTGATAATACCCGGTGACAGTCAATTGATTCTATAGTTCTTATAGGGAGTACTTTTCTTGTTCCTCTCAAACAGAGATTTTGTACCAGCCAGTATATTCCCTTCTACTGGCGTCTCATTCAGTTCACTACCTATAAAAGTTCTAACAATTGCATTGGTATAGCACGCCAGGGCCTATCAGTGCTTCACTTACCGCCAGTTATGGGGTTCTGATTATTGGTTGGACAGTGTGTAAGCCAGCTTCAAAATCCTATTTTACACTCAGTTTCCTAGGACCAGTCCTGGTGCCAACTCTCTTAGGTCGGGTTCCTGAGAAATAGACTCGGACAGAGATTTGCATGCAGGATATTTATTTGCAGATTCATTGAAACAACACCTGTAAGAAAATGAGGGAAGCAGGACTGGGCAGAAGGAGAAATTGAACTGCAATGTAGTTGCAGTAGAGAGCTCAGCCAAGCCCATCAGAAGTGCTGGTGCTGGGATGGCCTTCTGAGTTATCCCAAATTGAGGCAAAGGGGCCAGATTTTTGCACCACTGCACTGGATGTAGATTGGCTCTGGGGCTTCCTTTGGCTCAGTCAGGATTTCTCCATGGCGACACTGTTGACATTTTGGACCAGATAGTTTCTTTTTGGGGGAGTGAGCTGTCCCGTGCATTATAGAATGTTTAGCAGCATTCCTGGCTTCAACCCACTAGATTCCAGTAGCATTCTCTTCCTCACCCCACCCCCAAACAAAATGATTCCTGATATTGCCAAAGTGGGGTCTGCATTAGAGTCATCTGGGATGCTGATTTTGAAAATGCTGATTCCAAGGCCTAACTCATGAGGATCAAAGTCTCCGGGTACGTGGCATTTTCAAAAGCTCCCAAGTGATTCGTCAGCACATTCCAGTTAGACATCCCCTGATCCACAGTGTAGGTGCAAACTCCTCACGGCATGAGAGACCCCGCAGAACCTGGAACCTGGGCCTATCTTTTCAGCCTCATCTCTGCCGCCTACTACCCATTTGTACTTAGAGCCGCACCCAGCTAAAGTACTGGGTTTTGTTGGCACTTGCCAGGCATGTCCCACATGTGTGCTTCTTGACATGTCATTGCCTTTTTGTTCTCTGACTGCTAAAACCCCTCTGTATCCTGAGGTTCCCCTCCTCCTTGAAGACTTCCCTCATGATGCGCTCCACCAGAGTGTCTCTCTCTGCGAGCCTCCCACAGCACGGTGCACCCTACTCTGCTCAGTTCTCACCCCAGGCTACTGCTGTCTAAATCCCTGCCCCTCCCCTGGACTGGAGCGTCTGGGAGCAGAGCCTGGTCTCATGTATTTCAGCACCTTAGGTGCTCAATAAACATCGGCTGAGGGAACGAATGAGTGGTACGGTACTCACTCTAGATCAATGCTGTCCAATCGAAGTGTAATCTGAGCACGTATGTAATTTTTAATTTTCTAGTAGCCATAGTAAAAAGAGCACAAAGACCCAAGTGAATTAATTCTGATACATTTTTATTCACTCAATCTGTCCAAAATTTTATCATGTCAATGTGTAATCCATGTAAAACCTATTGAGATATTTTACATTCTTTTCTCATATCAAGTCTTCCAAATTCCAGTGTGTATTTTACACTTAACAGCATGTCACAAACCAGACCAGCCACATTTCCAGCGCTCGACAGGCACACAGGGTTAGTGGTTACCACATTGGACAGCACGGTTCTAGAATAGAGAGGATGCTCTCCAGCTCTATGGGAGAAACTTTGCACATGAAGGAAGCTGCATTCTAGTCCAGGGTTCATTCTTGGTGGCCACATGGCACTGGAATGGTTTTTACCAAGACCTTGTTAGCTTTGGTCTCCTCGTGCACTGTGCAGGGCTGTGAGGCCAGGTCTGACCGTGAGGGTCCTGCGTGCGAGCCATGTGCGGCCAGTGAGGAGGCTCAGGACTGTCAGCAGCTAACAAGCCTCCTTCTCCACCAGGCGGTTGGAGCTGAAGTGCGCAGGTACTCTGTTCCCTCTTTAGGGCACACTGAAGGCGTGGTGAGAGTGCTGCATTCTTTGGTGTGCAAAGCCACACCCTCCAATGCCATCGACACTGAGGCTCTAGTCACTAAAAGAAAAAGCCACAGAAATGTAAACACGGTTCATTTGTAGATGCCTTGGCAGAGGCAAGCTCCAGGTATCCACACCCTCTGGGGACATCATTCCTTCTGAGGGAGGAGATACAAAAATGTCTTAAGCAGGAAACTTAGAACACATCCAAGACATGAGCTGTTTGTCTTGCTCAGGCCTGTCGGCTGGCTCCCTCTAACTCAGACCACAGTGAGTGTTTGCTGGGCCCAGCCCCTACTCTCTTGGGGTCAGAACTAAGAAAAGAAATGAGTCTCCATCTCCTGGCCTCACACTCTGGTGACCTCAATTGAGAAGCCTGGTGCCAACTGGCACCTAGTGGAGGGTGGAGCTGGAGTCGACTTGGCACTGCCAGCCTGGCACCCTCTTCGTGGGCAGTATCCCAAAGCAGTCTTTCCTTCTGCTTCTCCTCCCCTAGGCCCCATGTTCAATTAAAACAGTCAGGTACACAAATTAGCATCAGAACCAAAATGGTTTCCTGGGAAACTAATGACAAAAATTCCAGTTTTAAAACATTTTCTTTGCAACCTAGAGAGCAAAGCCATGCCTTTCACAAGAACAAAAGCCCTGAGCCAAAGACTCCATCTCATATAAAGCAGTGTCATTGGCCAAAGCCTGGGATGGATGAAAAGTGCTGTTTGAAGCTGTCAGGACAGGCTCTATGTGTTTTCCTGCACCTTGCTCCCATGTAATCCTGGCCCAACATTCACTCATGCCTGTTTTTACAGAAGGGGGACATTTCCTTGTTAATTTCTGTCCCCAGGGCTCCTTCTTGCTGCGAGAAGTTGAACTCTTTGGGATGCAAGCAGGTAGAGGTCGGATCAGAAATTTTTACCATTGTCAGGTAGAGAAGACGCGATATCAATCCTCCACTCATCAAAATACACACCTTGGAAATTATCTGAGAAAAAAATTTGCATTCCAATAGAAATAATGTGCATTTGTACAGTGTTTCATGTTTACAAAACACCACATAGACTTCCTCAATTCAACGTCACAATAGTTGGAGTAGAAACAACAGGTTCAGTCTTTATGTGACGTCTTTAGGGCCGTTCATTCCATTGACGAGCATCCTGAGAGCCTTCTTTGCACCTGGCCTTGTGGAAAGCATGGGGGAACAGAGCTATCGAGACATAGTTCCTTCTAGAAGGAGCTGAGTCTTGGGAAAACAGAAAATAGACAATTATAATCCATATAAACCCTCTGACAGAGGTACACAGCATGCTGTAGGAGCACATAAGAGGGGGCCTCAGTGCAGAATTTTAAGGTCAGATAATTCCTTAATCTGGAGAAATTAAACTCCCTAACGATGGGCCTTCTGATATCCTAACAAGCTACTAAGGGAGCTATTGTCAGGGAGGCCTTCCCAAGGACCCCTAAATCATACAGCACTGACACAGAAAGCATAACTGTACTGTATATATAATATATACATATTATATATGTAGTTTCAGTATGAAACTAGAGTGTGTGTAGTAGTCATAACATTAGATATGGCTCTAAACTCAGGGGCCTTATTCTTTCGCAGTATGCCAGGATCCATAAACTCTCCAGATGAGCATTAGATTCCCAGTGCCGAGTAACTACTTCTGAATATAGCCATTGCTTAAAACATTTTATAATTCCCTTTTACTGGCATTTTCTTCAGAATCTGGAGGTATTATTTCCCTCCCTCTTTTTCCCTTGTTTTCTAATTACAAAAGTAATACATGTACATACTTATGGCAAACAGTTGAATATTACACAAACATACAATTTAAAAAATGAAAGTCTTCCACCATCATCCCCCACACTAAATACTGTTGACAGTTTAGGGCTTATACTCCCAGCATTTTCTTTTGCTAAGGAACATTTGCCCTAGGCTAACATCCACTGCCAATCTTCCTCTTTTTGTACGTGAGTCGCCACCACAGCATGGCTACTGACAGATGAGTGGTGTAGGTGCATATACAGGAACCGAACCCAGGCCGCTGAAACCGAGTGCACTGAAATTAACCACTAGGCCACCAGAGCTGGCCCTTCCAGGGTTTTTTAAATGTATATGTTTACACATACCATTTTTAACAGGAATGGGAACATATTATGCATAATATTCAAGAACATGCTTGAGAAATAGCTCTTTGAGATATCGTCCCATGTTGGTATAGACATAACATTCGATTAAAGACTGCATAACCATTCACTGATTTATTTAAGCAATCGTCTACTGATAAACACTGGGCTGTTTTTATAATTCTTTCTGTCTTATGAACAATGCTGTAATTAATATTCTTATAAATATTCATTGCACATTGGTTTGAGTATTTCTAGAAATAAATTCCTAGAAATTGAATTGATAGCATATTCTTTACAGATCCTCAATGAGGGAAAAGCTTTAATATTTAAGAATAATAAATTGTCTGAAAATGTTTTTGGTCAAAATAAAACTTGACAGGGGCTGGCCCTGTGGCCAAGTGGTTAAGTTTGCATGCTGTACTTCAGCAGCCCTGGGTTTCACTGGTTCAGATCCTGGGCATGGACATGGCACCACTCATCAAGCCATGCTGGGGCGGTGTCCCACATAGCAGAACTGGAAGGACCTACAGCTAGAATATACAACTACGTACTAGGGGGTTTTGGGGAGAAGAAGAAGAAAAGAAAAAAAAAAAAAGAAGATTGGCAACAGATGTTAGCTCAGGGGCCAATCCTTAAAAAAATAAAACCTGACCATAAGTGGGGAGGAGAGGGAAGATTTATTGAGCAGCTACTATGTGCCAATCACAATGCTAGATACTTGCATCATCTCATTACTCCCAGAAATTTTGAATATTTTGACATTATTATTCCCGTTTTAGAGATGAGGGTATTGTAACACAGAGAGGCTAAACTTTTCCAAGGTTACACAGTTAATAAATGGCAGAGCCAGGACTGGAACTTAGTCTTTCTGACTCTTCCCACTGCACCACCACTTCTAAGTAGTGTATAAGCACGTTGCTGGTTTTTGGTTTAAACTGCAACTGACTCTAAAGAAAATCTCAAAAATGTTTTGATCAGTTTCAGAAATGCTGAAATATGTATCTTCTCAAACCTGTATGTCAAAGATCACTGCTCATCTGAAATATATAAATTTTGTTATGGTAATTATCAAATGTCTCATTAATTTAGTCACTTCGTCTCCCTTTTCTTACTGATAATAGTACTCTGTATAAAATAATGCATCCAATACAGATGGCCAACGGGGATATGAAGGGATGCTCAACATTGCTAATGATTAGGGAAATGCAAAATCAAAACCAAAATGAGATATCACCTTACACCTGTCAGAATGGCTATAATTAACAACATAAAAAATAACAAATGTCAGAGAGGATGTGGAGAAAAGGGAACCCTCATATGCTGCTGGTGGGAGTGCAAACTGGTGCAGCCGCTGTGGAAAACACTATGGAGATTTCTCAAAAAATTAAAAATTGAAATACCACATGACTCAGCTATTCCACTACTGGGCATTTATCAAAGAACTTGAAATCAACAATTCAAAGAGATCTATGCACCCTTATGTTCATTGCAGCATTATTCACAATAGCCAAGACGTGGAAGCAACCCAAGTGCCCACTGACTGATGAAGGGATAAAGAAGATGTGGTATATGTATACAATGGAATACTACTCAAGCATAAAAATGTCAAAATCATCCCATTCGAACAACATGGATGGAACTTGAGGGTATTACGTTAAGTGAAATCAGCCAGACAGAGAAAGACAAACACCATATGATTTCACTTATATGTGGCAGATAAACAAACGCAAGGATAAAGAGAATAGATTAGCAGTTACCAGAGGGGAAGGGGATTGGGGGATTGGGTGAAAGGGATAAAGGGGCACATGTATATGATGACGGATAAAAATTAGACTATTAGTGGTGAGCACGATGCAGTCTATACAGAAATTGATAAATAATAATGTACACCTGAAATGATACAACGTTATAAACCATTATGACCTCAATAAAATAATTGAAAAAAAAATAAATAATGCATCCAAAATACATACATTTCTTTGTTCTGAAATCCTTATCTCTGGGCTTATGCAAATTCTATTATTTAAAATAATAGTAAAGAAGCAAGCTCATTATGAAGTCAGTTTGTCTACATGCTTCATTGTGCTTGGATAGAGGAAACTGTCATCTCAAGAATCTATTCTTTGCTTGTTAATTAACCACCTCTTTCCTTTCAACCCGCTTTTGAAAATCCACCAGTTCTCTAGTACTTTTCATGGTTTCTTTCTGGGACAATTTCCTGTGGAAACAAAATACAGAAACCATGAAATGAGATGGGTGGGGGAAAAAAGGAGAAAACAGGAAACCAAAAGAATAGTAATCAGATACTTCCGCCTTTTCTCTGAAGGGTTGTGTCTAATTGCTTCATTTTGGATGGTCACCTCAAAAGGCAATACTAATGTTTTCCAGGGTAACGTTTTACTCATTTATGATTTTCTCATCAGCGCTGGGTTTTCTCTTTGTTTTAGGGTCTTTCCTGGCACCATCCTTATGTTCTCCCATAGCTCCTTCTGCATAACCCCATCACATCACTTGTCACACTGTTTCTCATCCTTCTTCCTCGTTAGACTGAGAGTGTCTTGATAACAAAGACCATATCTCTGTTATCATTGTGCCCTTGGTTCGTGGCACAGCAGCCAGCATGTGGTAAGTGTTAAATTAATATTTGTTGCTTGAATGAATAGCCTCAGGAGCATTACTTCTCCTAAACTTTCTGCCTGATGCATCTGCAGTCAAAGAAGCAAGCCCTGCGGTGGCCTGATTGAAGGGATGGACGGATGGTCACAGGATAAAGAATGGCAGGGAATTTGATGGCAGCTTTCCCCAGATGCAGTCTCTGTTTTCACCTTTCACCAATATTAACACAGAGCTCGGCACCTCTTACCTTCCCGCAGAAAGGATTCGTTCACACCACAGGATTAGGTGGATTTCACTGGAGATTTTGTAGGGATATCAGGAAGGGTGGACCACTTCTCAGTCCTCATCAGACACGTTTGTTCCCTGAGGTCCTTTCTTCCCCGCTGTGCTTCAGCCTCACAAGCATCCTCCTTCGATTACACAGAACAGTTCATCCCTTCCCCAGCTTCTTTCTCCAGACTTCCATGCCCACACCTATCAGAGCCCACATTAGGCACAAGCTATTCATGAGACAGTGCCAAATCCTAACCATAATACCACCAGGCAGTGCTGACACATGCCTTTCAAAGATGGCGGGTGAGTGTGTGTGTTAACAATAATGTTTTTTTCCTATTGCATCAGCATTTGCAGTTATTGTACTTAATTCAATTCTCCAAACAACTTTAGGTAATCTGCTGTAAGCAAAAATCATTCCTCTTCCAGGCGTACCATTTTTAAAGTCATTGTCTACCTCTCCAGTCCCAGGAAGAACTAGTCACTTCTTGCTAGTGACCTTCACCTCATGTGGCAAGTAAGGTCCTTCCTGCTTGACCCTCAGGCTGTGCTCACTCCATCACCTCTTGGAGCCTCCTGGTTCCTAGTCCTCGGAGAAGAAGGGAGAAGAAGCCCTCCTCACCCGAGGCCCTGAGGTCACTACTCCATCTGAGGCAGAAACTTTTCTCACCTCGTGGCTGGTGTCTCCCTCTCTCTGGCCTCTAGGAAATCTCCCCTATTAACCTTAATAGTTATAATGCAACTGCAAATGTATTGATCCACTGAGATGTGCCAGACACTATGCTGAGCACTTTTTATAGGTTATGTCATTTGATCTCTAGGACCACCCTGTAAGTGGTTGTTATTATTATCCTTATTTCACAGATAAGAAAACTTAGGGAAATGAAGTAACTTACCTAAAGGTGCTTGACTCACATGGGGTTTGAATGCAACTCTGACTTCAAAGTCTGTGCTTTGATCCCTCTCTCTCTGAATAGAGATCCAGCATTCCCTCCTGTGACTGGGGCCATCTGGACATTCCCTTCTTCCTTTCTATCTGGTGTTGATCTAGGGCTGCTCAGAGGCCATAACCTTACCCTTGCCCTACCGGCCACCTATGCCCTGGTCAACTGTCTTGCTCTTAACTCAGGCTGTGTGGCTTCCACTCTAGCCATTGGCACAGTTGGCTCTCGGCCCTTATTTTTCCTTTTTTCCCATGCTATGGCCTTGGCAGATTTGCTCTTATCTTTTTTTCTTCCTCTTCAGTATTTCTACCAGTCATTAAATCTCTTCTGAGAAAGGTAAGATGCCTAGCTCCATCTACATCAAGCCCAACCCCAAGAAACTTCTCAACTTTTCCTTATTATACCATCTTTGCAAGTTCCCAGCAATTCCTAAAGGCTCCTAGTAAATATTCTTATTCTTGATGAAGAATAATTCTTATTGGATGTCAAGTAACTGAAAAAAGATCTCCAAGTCATATTATTAGATGAAAAAGGCAAAGTTCAAAGAAGTGTATATATTTTGCTACCATGTAAAAAGGATAGGAAAAACTACCCAGTTTTGGTAGTTCTAGGGTGAAATGAAGATTTTTACTGGGCAGATGAGGAATAGGGGCAGGCAGAGATTTCATTTTGTATCTTTTATAATTTTTGATGTTTGGATCATATGAATATATCACCAATTTTAAAAATAGATGAATGGTTTTTTTAAAAAAAAATGCAAGAAGTTTTCCTGATAGGCAGAAGAGGGTGTTTTGCCACAATAGTCAGTAAACAATAATAAAAAATAATAAATGAATAAAATAGTTTTGAGGAAGAACACAAAGACAAAGAACCTGTTCCAGAAGAATGTTTGGGTCAATGAGTATCACCCATAAATCTGGTATTCCAAAACGTGCAGCATTATGGGCAATTTCGGCAATGGTCTGAAAACAATCAATGGGTAGCGGAAAGTACTGATACAACTACATGTGTCCTGTTTCTTGCACTACACGTGTAGGGGTCGGGGGCTTTCTCTCTCATACAGCTAGAACTCAATAAATGTTTGACAGTGGCAGGGAAAGACTGCCACTCGGAATCCCTTTAACTCTGCGAGGAGCAGGAAGCCCTTTCAGTGTGATTTGTTGAGTCCTAAAAAGAGAACAGAACCTTTTGGTGCACAGTTGAGTGGACATCAACTCAATCTCTACTTAATAGCATAAAATAGAGGGCAGCCAAGTAAGCACCTGTGCCCTCATTCACGTTCCTGACCCTGGTCTTGGAGAATGCACTACCTGCCCTAGCCCGGTCCCACAAAGCACCAGTACACGTGACTTGAGGAAACTAGGATCAGTTCTCAGGGAATCTGAGAGCTTTGCTAGCTTTAATTGATTACCTTCCAAGTAGTATTGAGCGCATCCTAGGGTAGGATAAATCCCCAGGGCCATCTGTAGAAGTGACTGGCCTGCTCAGTTTCTTTGGCTTGGAGACAAGCAAGAGTTGACACTCCCGCCCCGACCCTGAGGTCAGAATGGATTAGACATGACTTCAGGCCTTCTCTATGTGCAGATCCATCTCCCCGGCATCCAGGGAGCAGGATAAATGGCAGCTTAGTGTCTGCCATATCCTCTTGAAGCAGAAGGAATTTCATCCAAATAGTATTTTAAGACTTATTTTGGAGATCTTGAAGGGACTAGAGACGACAGGAACGATGTGGGTAGAAAGCTGACTTTCAGCTTTGCCCAGTCCTAAGAGTTGTAGACAAAGTTCAGTGGATTCAGCAAGTCCCAAATTATCCCAGACTAGGATCACATGGGAGCTGGCAATGGATAGCTGGGTCCTTTCATTCCAGGAGCCTAAATGTGAGATAGTCATTGAAATGTCTGATCAGTCATCTGATTTTTTTATGTTTTTCTCTTAAAAAAGATTTTAAACATAAAATTTCTTCTAAATCTATTTTAGGATGCATACAGGTAGTTCATTTGGAGAATGCCCTGACAAAAATCTTTAAGGGAGTGAGGGAGGCAAGGTGCGGCAAAAGGAAAAGTCAAATTTCATTCAGTCAAAAGAGAGACTTCAGCTGATCCCCAGGGGAGCTCTGAACCTGGAGTGACTCTTCAGAGCTTTCTAGAATTGAGATAAGGGGGCGGGCCTTCTATCCCAGTGAAGACCAATCACTGATATGGGCTACCACAGGCAGGGGGTGTAACCTGTGCGAGGCAGCTCCCTTAGGCTGAAGGCAATTCCTGGGAGGGGCTCAGCTATAGATCTCCGGCAGGCAACACTCCCGGCAGCTGAGAGAATGACTACCTTGGTCCTCCAAGGGGATCTGGGCCACGCACAACAGCATCTACTATGTAATCAAACACCAACCTGAATACCAAACAAACGTGTCATAGCTCTGAAAGTGGCATGCGGTTAGCCCAGAAAATATGGTAGCGTGAAATGTGATGGAGCTGTGCCCTTGCTGAATATGTGAGGAAAGTTCTAGAAGCCATAACTGTCTGTTTATGATTACCTTTTGACTCTGAAATTGCCAGTTCAGTAAGCAAAAGGAGGCTGATTGAAAGTCATATCTATTCTAAAACCCTCAGAGGCAGGGCCTCTCAGGCCCGATTCAAAAGGAAAATTCTTGCTGCAGATTCTTCCACATTTTTTCCATTTCTGTGTGTTCCATGAGCAGGTGGCCACTACCTGCAGCTGATAATTACAGGCTTTATGTACGCTGTGCTCTGAAAGGAACTTGTCTGTGGTACCAGGCTGACACCTGTAAAAGGGGAAAATACCCTTTTGTTATGGGACATAGGGTTTTCAAGGCTGCTATCTATGGCAAATGTTCACCATGCTCAAGGGCTAAGGGCCCAGCATACAACCTTTTAAGAGCTTGTCAGCGGAAAGTCCATTCACTGAAAGCCCTGGCTGTCCCACACAATGGACAGGTAATCAGGGCCATATTGTGTTCCTCCCTCGGGAAAAAGGTAAAAGTTCTATAGCTTCCACCACTGAAAATATTGAATATTGCACCATTAATTTTCAACGATAGTAATAATAATAGCAAATGTTACCATAAACTTTGTAGATAAAAATGGATGTTTTGAACTTAGGTGAAACATTTTTTCTTCTGGGATGGAGCAAGGCAGCCATTCTGACAATATCTGAGAAAATGACACAGCAGCTCTGGGCAGGAATATTGCAAAACCTCCACTGAAATTATAAGAACAATTGAAACAAAGAATTGGCCCTAACCTGAGTAATTATGCCCTCCCTTCTCACTCCACTCCCAATTCACATCCACTGATAGCTGCCAAACAGATGTTTATTTGATTATTATGGGTATTGAACAATATTGCATCATTGTATTACTATTATTAGAATTTTTATTCAGTGTTAATAGTCACTTAGATAATTTATCATAAGATGCTCATAATCTAAATTAGATCACAAAGTGATAATAGGAATAATTTTGTTCTTTCTGATTTCTGAAATGGTTACTTGAAAATATGCTAAAAAAAATCACATATTATTTGTTCAATCATGTGAGTCCTTTGGGATTAGAGACAAAATTGTGAAATTTTAAAATTAGAGTTTACCTTTGAGGTTGTTGTGTACAAGTCCAACTTTCACGAATGAGGAAAGAGGCCCAGGGAGGTGGAGCTGCCCAGGGTCCGGGCCTCCTGATGCCCGAGCAGTCTTCTTGCCACTAGAAGAAGCATGTGCTCTGGTGATTGGCAGTATATGGATATGTTAGCGGCAAATTTTTATTGCCCAACAGAAAAGGAAGGCCTGGATGCCTTTCGACGAGACCAGGTTCAGAATTGTTTCTCTGTCCCAGAGAAACTGGATTTGAGACTGTGAACTCCAACTTGATCTGAGCCTCAGGCACAGCTGATCCCCAAACCTTGACTTGGATGAAGCTTGTCAACGTGCCAGGCACAGCCTGGGAGTTTCAGCATTGCTGGCTTTCACATGGCTGTACCCAGAGTCCTCGCAGGCCTTAGGGGGTGGTTGTGACAGCAGCATCCTGTGAGACTTTGAAATCTCCTCGTGGATACCAGTATGTTTGCAGATTCCAATGTCCCATTTTGTTCAGATTCCCATGTAATGGCACGTGTTCACAAACTGAAGGCTTGGATGCATTCTGCTACTAAGGAGAGTTGAAGCATTGTGTTCTGCCAGAGCTAACCCTACAGAGCTGGCCCTACATATTCCAATGTCCTAGAAGAGTGGAAAAGAGAACTAGAGAGATCAGAATGCAAGCCACGTGTGTACCGAAGCTCTCATCCTTACAAGTGTAGCCTTGCAAATGGTATAGAGATCATGAAAATAAAACACCAACCTTTCCTACTTTTATTTCACAGGGCTTTTCCATGACTACCAATTTCTAGGGGATATGAATGTATTCCCAGTTCTCTATATCCTTTTTTTTTTTTTTTACAGTGAGGAAGATTGGCCCTGAGCGAACATCTGTGCCCGTCTCCCTCTATTTTGTATGCCACAGCATGGCTTGACGAGTGGTGTGTACATCCACACCTGGGATCCGAACCTGCGAACCTTGGGCCCCTGAAGCAGTGTGCGGACCTAACCATTATGCCACTGGGCTGGCCCCTAGTTCTCTATATCTTTTGAAAAGTCCAGTTTGGGAGGTGGAGGTGTGCGTGAAGATCCGGCAGCTCCTCGGAATGACGCAGAGCCCATCCTAACTAGTCCACCTGCTCTGCAATGCAGGATGTTGAAATGTGCTGATTTGTAGTCACTGTATTATTTCTTCAAATGAAGCTGTTGCAGATTTGTGTTGCTGGGGACAGATGGCAGGATCTACCAGCTGATGGCTGGCACAATACCAGCTGAGTTCATGTTAAGTCGGAAAACACTGCTCTAATGAGCATCTATCTTCTGGAAGGCTGCAGTTCCTCGCAACAATCTCTTCTCTTCCCTCCCCTTCTTGTTTGTTCCAGAGTCTCCATCATGGGAAAGAGGGGTCCCTGAGAGAGCCTTATGCCTTGTGAGTGTGAACCACAGCCCACAGCCTTTCAGCCGGACCTGAGCTGGGCAGAGAATTGGGATCTTGGCTCTAGGGTTTGTATTAGTTAGCTGAGGCTGCCATGACAAAGTACCACATGCTCAGTGGCTTAAGCAACAGAGAGTTATTGTCTCACAGTTCTTGAGGCCAGAAGTCCAACAGAAGGTGTCAGCAGGATTGGTTTCTTCTGAGGGCTGTGAGGGAGAAATTGTGCCATGCCTCCCTCCCAGCTTCTGGTGGGTTGCTGGCAATCTTTGGTTTTCTTTGGTTTGTGGATGCATCACCCCGATCTCTGCCTTCATCTTCACATGGAGTTCTTCCTGCGTGTATGTCTGTCTCTGAGTCCAAATTTCCCCCTTTTATAAGGACTCAGTCATCTTGGATTAGGACCTACTCTAATGACCTCATCTTAACTTGGTCATACGCAAAGACCCTATTTCCAAAAAGGTCACATTCACAGGTGGTCCTGGGGGCTAAGACTTTAACATCTTTGGAAGGGACCCTCTTCAATTCATAACAGGGCTTCTAACGTGAGTCCAAGGAAGACAATGGGAACCATTGGATTGGGCAGATTCAACCCTCCTCTCCCCCTTTCCTGGCCCACCAGGTGTTTTCTCGTTCTCCAGCCCTGTCCCACTGTCTCCTGGATGGGCTTTTCTGAAGGAAGTCCCTTATCAGCGTAGGATGGAGTGGAGCTTCCTTCTGTCTACGGAGGACTTGAGTCTGTTGCCCAGATTCTAGGCCTGGATTTCTATGCTGCTGATACCCAGCATCTGCCAGGGTTTCTGATCTCTCATGGTGTAGACAAATTGTCTGTATTCCTGGTCCTTTTTATCTAAACTTATAGATGAGGCAATATGATATAAGGGTTAAGAACTCAGACTCTGAAGCCAGACTCTCAGCTCTGAAACTTCCTAGATGTGTGACCTGGACAAGTTGCTTAAACTGTCTGTTCCTGTTTCCTCATCTGGAAACCCATCACCTCAAAGAGTTGTTAACATGCAAATGAGATAATTCATATCAAGCAGCTGGAGCAGTGCCTGGCACAGAGTTGATGCTCACTAAAGTTTGCTGACATTGTTGTTAGCTTATCCCTGGCTCAATGAGCTAGCACTGGTTCTTGGAGAGGCAGGCAGGGCAAGGGTGATGGGTGAAGTGGCAAGGCGGGGAGAAGCCTCCAAGGATGAGCGATGGAGGGAACAAGCCTCTATAGGGTAAGCATCTGCAGCGGGGAATGAGAGGAAGCCAGGACCCAGAAATGAAGGAGGTAGTGAGAGGGCAGCAAGGTCATGAACCATCTGGGCAGCAGACCCTTAGACTGAGACAAGTGAAGAATCTGCGGAAACAGTTCAGGGCTTCTTGTCTGCTTGCTCCCCAAAAGCGGAATGATCTCAGGTGTGGGCAAGCTTGAGCCTCAGCAGGCACACATGGATGCAGACCTCCAGTAGCACAGGGCTGTGTGTGTGTGTTTGTGTTTCTAGAAGTCACCAGGAAGTTCTTGGCTCCATTGCCTTATTACCTGAAGTACTGTCCTAAATTCTACACTTACAGTCTAAGACCTTGGGCACCATACTCACCCTCACCCTTCAGCCTCCCCTCTGTTTTCTCAATGTCAAGCCCTTACCTTTCATCCAGAACAGCTGCCACCCTGGGTTGCCGCTGCCGGCAGAGGTGTTCTGCTTACAAAATTCTCTGTTTGGTTGTCACTGTTTGGTTATTACCCCACTGCAAAGGAACAGCTTAACAAATGAGTTTAAACTATTCACTTTTCAAATATTAGGTTAAGGCTATCTGAAGTTTGATCAAGATATGGTGGATAAGAAATCACTGCCCCTCCTAAAAATTTAGGTTATGATTCAAGTGCTCTTTTAAGAAGCATTTCAGAATGTTGACTGTATACATTATCCCAGTGCCCAGCAACCGTGGCATAGCTACGTTTCGTCAGTCTTTTGTGATGAGAGGTGTATATGAGTGAAGCATTTGGTCATTCAAAAAACCACCAACCTTCTCCTGACCCTGCTGTTCCCTTAAGGTACCAGCCTATCTCTCACTTTCCCTTTACTCCTCGAATTGTCGAGAAGCTAGTCCATACTTGTTTCCACTGCCTCACCACCCACGGTCACACTGGATTGTATAATCCTTAACTCTTTGCGTCCTCACCATCCAGTTAAAATTGCTCTTTAGAGGTTGTTGTTGCTGGTCCCATCACCAAATCCAATGGCTGCGTAACAGTCTTTAACCTTCCTGACTTCTCTGTAGCGTTAGATACATTTAAAAATCCTCTCCGCCCAAGACTCCCATGACCCTGAGCCACTCTAGACTCCCTGTCTCTCTGACAGCAAGTCCTCTGCATCCTTCTTTAGCTATTCTTCCTTCTTCCCCCTAAATGCAGGTATGTTCAAAGTGTGTGTCCACTTGCTCTTCTCCTCCCTCCCTATCCCCTCTCTCTCCCTGGCTATGTCTAGTTTATTGGATGTGGAAGGGCCTCCAGACAGCGGGTTGCTGGAAACACAGAATATCCGAGGCTAGGTATGTTTAGCCATGGGACTTTTTAGAATGTCCTACCAGGAAATGAGAGCAGGCATTGTTAGCCCAAGCCCCAAAGCAGAAGGAACCAACACAGCAATGCAACACTGGGCTGCCATGCTTGGGTGCAGCTTAGGATAGCAGATAGGCACCAAGGGGCTGGACCGTAGGAAAAAGGAGGGGTCGAAAGCAGCGAGTAGGCCAGCGTGCTTGAAGAAGCTTATTTCTGATGATTGTATGCAGCAGCTTTAACAGTGTTCCTGATTTCTCCGCTGGAGTCAGATACCCCTTGTTCTTCCCCGTCAAGTCCTTATCACCCTGGATATGGTGTATTGTTTGTGTGCTGGTCTATACCCACCTCTAGACTGTAAGAGCTGGAGAGCAAAGATCGTATATATCCTTTCTACCATTTTATTTCCAGTGCCTAGACCAGTGCTTGTCCCATAGAAGGGGCTAAATAAACATTTGTCGAAAGAGTGAATAAAACCAGGTTTTCAAATTTGGATGTCAAATAAGTAGAAAGTATGGGAAAGAAATGATATGTAAGCCAAGATAAAACTGTCAAAGTGCATACCAAACATCACGTAGCACCGTTTGAGGTGGGCTGCACATTTCACTCTGAACTTCCTAGTAGTTAAAGCACAGAAAAAAATAAGTTACAAAACTTATCGTGCCTATAGAATTTAAAAAGAAAAGTTGCTCAGATGAAGCATGACTGTCCCTGTGTTGACTTAAGAGAAACGTGTCCATGGATTCTCCTAGGAGTGACTGGCTGGGCTACATACTATGTGTTCCATGGTATCTCTGTATTAGACACAATAGTGAATTCTGTAGGGCTATTTGTTACAATGTCCTTCAATATGGTCTAATCACATACCTTAAATTTATTTTTTTTTATTGATTTATAACATTATACAAATTTCAGATATACATCATTATATGTCAATTTCTGTGTAGACTACATCATGTTTACCACCCAAAGACTAATTCCATCCCTCACTGTGCACATACTTTAAATTTAAAATAATTCTGTGACAGGGAGACCAGAGTAATGTAATCAGGTCCCCAGAACTCTGATGGCCTGGCTTGATCCAATGATAAAATTTAAAATATTCGAGCAAAGTGTGTTCTGAGGAACAGGACTATTCTCTATGAAATGATCTAAAAGATTTCTGTGGTCAAGTATATTTGGGAAATATTGCATACTCAGACCTATGTTTGGATATTTACATGTACATTAGCATATATTAAATGCTCTGAGAAATCCTTCAGCAGAGAAACTTTGTCTAACCCAAAGTTTTACCAAAATAATTTGATCCTTTTATCATATAATACCTGTTTACCTTTCAGGGAAATTTAAAGATGACACTTTGGGAAACAATCATCTAGGGAAATTATGGATTGCATCTGTTCAGGCGACCCTATGTGAATATTGTTTCTCAGAGCTAGGTTCTTGATAAGAATCTGTCCATGGAGTATCCCCAGCTGTTCCCTCGGGCAGGAACTTGGAGTGCAGATATTCTGTTCTGTCAGTTACAAATGGACCTTTTTCTTGGACAGTCAACTGAATGGCAGGTTATCTAAGGACAGTGAAAGCTCCTAATCAATGTTTGTGCCCACACCCTCCCTAGAAAGGACCCAAAAGCAAGCCAAATACTTTCTTGGGAAACAGTCATGACTCCAGTTTATTTAAACCCAGTGATACAATCTGAATCAACTCAGTGGAAAAGAATCTGAAAATCTAAGTTAGTCTGAACCACATTAATGGGATTCTTCTCAAGAACTTCTAGATGCTTCTAGAAGTGGTGAGGAACACACTGCTACTCTAACTGAAAATAAATCTATTGATTATCTTAACCAATGACGCTATTCTTAGTAGGTTAATGTACCAATAATTCAGTCTGTTTGATTTTCTGCACTGAAACTTGAGAGTTAAATCACTACATCATAAAAAATCATACAATGCATTGCCCCTTCTCTCTGGGCAGGCATGCTTCCAACTGATAATAACCGGTAAACATAATTTCCTTGGAAAGAGGGAGCAGAAACAAAGTTTGTGTCCTGGCATATTCCTTCTAACCAAGTGAAGACTTCTTTCAAATCATTAGCTAAATGAGGGACCAGAGACACTCAGAGTCCCAATCACTGGGGCAAAATGGGACAGAGCCCTTAGAGGGAAGAGGAAGACCTAACTTTTGTTTCTTTTTCTGTTTCTAATCTCTTTGAAATCTCTAAAATATTTCCTGCCCTCACTTACTAGGTTCTGTAGAATCAGGAAAGATAAAGCGTCGTATAAACATGGCAGATAAGTGAGCTAAAATCAATTTTACATTTCATTCTGGAGTTCATTATATTTTTGGCAGCAAATTTATCTTCCTAATTATGTTTTACTTAGGTTGAAATTAATTTTAATTGGTATTTCCTGTGAACACACTGAATAGGAAGCATGAAAATCTGCCTGAAATTAAAAATTGACCTTGAATAATCTGAAATTCGCACTCACTAGGGATGACCTCGTGCATGCCCATGACTTCACCTATCCCCGATGCTCCGAGGACTTCCACACCCACGTCTCTCCTCCAACCTCTCTCCTGAGCTGTGCAGTGCATCCAGTTGACGCTTGGGCAACTTCACGTATATGTGACAAGTGCAACGTGAGTTCATCTTTCCTACCATCTGTCACCTCTGCTGCCTCCTCCCCATAATCCGAACCTCTGTGATTGGAACTACTTCCCACCCAACTGCCCAACGCAAAATCTAGAAGATACTCTAGACTCTTTATTCTCATCACCGTCTGTCTTGGGACTAAAACCCAAATTCTTTGGGATGACTTTGAAGGGCCTTTCCAGCCCAGCCTAGTGTTTCCCAGTAAAGGCACTATTGGCAATTGAGGTGAAAAAATTTTCTTCTCTGTGAGGAATCTCCTCCTTATTCCTAGTCCCACCTACTAAATGCCAGTAACAATCTCTAGTCACTATGACAACCAAAAAAAAAAAGCTCCTTCGCATTTCCTAATGCTCTTTGTGGGATAATAGTGCCTCCAGCTGAGAATCACAAGTTCTGCCTTGCCTACTTTTCCAGCCTCTTCTCCCACTACGTTCCTCCACAGACTGCGCATTCCAGTCGTACAGAGTGATTTGCTCTTCTCGTGCATGCTGTGCTCTCTCAAGCCAAGCCTCCGCACCTTTGCACATGCCATTTCCTCTGTTGATAACATCCTCCTTTCAGCCCTCTCCTTACTAGGTCAGTCAAAAATCTATACCTCAATATCTGATTCAAACTCCTTTGTCCCTGTGAAGTCTCCCAGCCCGCCCTCAACCACAGTGACCCCTCATCCCTGTAAACTCAGGTGGTAATTACTGTAAGAATTTCCCCTTTGGACAGTTCTAGACTGACGAAGCCTCAAAGTACCTGCCAGGCCCACATCCCACTTTGAGGGAAATTGCCCTCCCCATAGCTCTGCCCCGTGGAGATCAGCCCTTTGTAGATCTCATGATCACCTTACAAGTAATGGACCAGGAGAGGTCCCTGTGCAAGGGCAGCCCACTCCTAGGACAGTAGTCCATGATATGTCCTAGTTTTATAAGATGAACTAGGCTCATTAGATGCTCTCTCTCTGTGTCTCTGTCTCTGTTTCTCTCTCTCTTGAGAATTTACAGTAAGAAATACAAATAGAATGAGTCATTTGTCAGGAGCTGAAAGGTCATAGGATAGACATGCTACGAGGAAAAGGTCATGAGTCAAAGTCCACACAGACTGTGAGAGAGATGAAGAGACCAGCAGAGTCACACAGGTAGCACATGGCCTGGACCCTTCTCAGTGGTTCCAGTAGTCGCTGGAAACACTGGCAATACCATTGGGGGCCCCCCTGAGGAGAAGCAAGAGAGAAAGCAGGGCATGGGGAGACCTGAGCAACAGAGCGTGACCCCTATGAGAGGAGGCAACGCTCGTCTTGACCTGCCCCCAAAGAGCCTCCCAGATCCAAATGTGACAGGTCTTCCCTTTTTGCCCTGCGCTGACCCGCAGAGCAAGGAGCAAGTGGAAGGGAAAGGCTGTTTTCTAGTTCTGCCTCGGCCCGTCGCAATCCCCGTGGCCTCGGCAAGTGTTTCTGGAGCACTTTTTCTCATCTGTGAAAGGTAAATGTTAGAATCTGTCCTGCCTGAGGTCCTGCTCAATGATTAATTAACTGTATGACCTTGGGCAAATCATCTGACCTCTGTGAGCCTAGTTTCCGCAATTTTAAGATAGGGTCAATGAAACCCATTTTACACAGAGGATACAATAATCAAAATTGATAACTTATGTAGAAAGTGCCTTATAAATTGAAAATTGCCATATATATCTATAAGGTTATTATTATTATTTCCTTTTTCCAAGCCTTACAAACATGATGGGAGATATTTTTATTGGTATTTATACTTATACATATAGATATAGCATATTCCTTAGCATCTTTCCAAAATTTTCCTCAATTCTACTTGTTTGGTTTTACTTAAACTGTAAAGCTACTTTTACACTATTTTATAAATGACAATTATCACTTAACTTCAGCAGTCTCAGTCAAATAAGGGATTGGTAGAATTTTAAAAACCACTTATCACTTTCTTTTTATAACGACACTCTGAAACCCTTCTCAGGCTATAAATCTATGCTTTTTTTCTGCTTACTACCCACTGTTTTAGTTTAACTATTAATAGTAACTTTAGAACCCTTATATAGCTGTGGAGCAATTTTTCCAAGATTGTTTATTATATGACTTCCATTAGGAACCATTGATACTGTTTTCAAATCCTTTTGGGCACCGAGAACCCTGAGAGCTCCTGAAACCTGGGCATCACTTGCCTTTTTTCTTTGCCACCATCCAATCAATTATTGATTGTTCTGTCTATTTCGTAATGTCGCTGGAATCCGTCCACTGCTGCTATCCTAATGCAGACCGCTCTGCCCCTAGTGCAGACTTGAACGTCCGCGGCGGCTTGCTCACTGGTCTCCCTGTGCTCCCATGCAGACGCTGTGGGTACATCAGCGAGTAACACAGGTGAGGTGGAAGGTTCCAATCCATGGAGCGTTTTTATACTAGTGGGAGAAAGACAAAAAGGTAGGTCCTTGAGAAAACCCCAGTTTGCAAATTGTGATGAGTGCTATGTAGGGAAATAAGCAAAGAGCTGAAATAGAGACTATGACGGGGAGGGTGTTGTCATTATAAGAGGTGGTCAGGGAGGACCTCTCTGAGGAGGTAACTTTCCAGCTAAGACCGCAAGGATACGAATAAGCCAACCGAGAAAGGAGAAAGAGCATATGGGGCCCAAGGACCTACGGGGAAAGGAGCATGTGAGAATCTAGGAGAAGGCCAGTGTAGCCGGGTCATTCTGCATGTCTACGGGCAGGGTCAGCACCCCCTACCCTCAAGCACACACAGCAAATGTGCGGAAATGAGAACAAGTCACCCCATATAGGTGGATGAATCTCCTTTCTATAATATAAATGTGATTAAGCCACTTAAAGGGCTTCATGATTTCCTGTGGTCCTGAAATGTTCAGGCATCTTAATTTGTACAAGATTCACAAGAACCTTCACACTCAGGCCTCTACGCACTTCCCCCGCCTCACCTGTTCCCACTCTCCTTCTTCTTACGGTTCCTTGAACGCGCCATGTGTTTTTGTGTCCACGGCTCACCTCCTCTGTCCTGCTGCCTGGAACATCCTTCCGTCCCCTTCACCGGTCACTCCTTCCTCACCTTTGAAGGCTCAACTTAAACATCACTTCGTCTGAGAAAGCCTCTCAAAGCACGTGTCTGAGAACTTTATCATCCACGTTGACCCTTAGCTCCTGTGTGCCTGATTCCAGTCTCTGCCCTCGCTTCAGACCTCTAGGAAGGCAACTCATGGTGCCGTCTGTGACTACGCCTGGTGTGCTTGACATTATATCTGTCAACTATTCTTTGGCTGAGGATCTCAAACTGTTCTTCAATAGACTCATTATCTTTTAAAACTCTTCTTGAATGCATGCATGGAGTACACTGTACCTTGCCCTTGCAATTTTCAGAATGGCAGCTCTGTCTAGGCTCTTATCCAAAGTGATTACAGATGTGTCAGAAACCCACCCTCCTTAAGTAGACCCCAAGTCAGTGTCATAGTGTGGTCAGAATATCGTAATATTAGCCAAGTCTATTTGGAGGTTGCAAGCAGTGGAAGGAAGAGAATTGAATCCGGGTTCCTAAGATCATGTTCCCAAGCTAAGTAGAGAGAAGAAGAATTCTGACCTTCACCTTTAACAGCACCTTCTACAGATAGAATCCAAAGGTGAGGAGATGGATTTAAGGTGCTTAAAATCCTGCCACAGTGAAAAAATGCTCTATATCAACTTCCCTTCCCTAAAATTTCTGTGTAACCAGTCACCTCCTGAAGCAGCTGGTTTTCAGAAACACGACAGCATATTTGTATATCCACATCTTCTTTTTTAACCAACATGACTGTAGATTGCTTGAGACCAAACCTTAAAATAACAATGGATGCTCATGGTTCTGAGCAGAAAGGCCACGTAATAAGGCAAATGCAAATGAATGATTTATTGGTTAACAAGTACCTCATGCTTGAGACTTTGCTGCATAACATACACAGAAAAGAGCAAAGAGAGTACCCTGTAGCACCTGCCCTAGGGTACTCATGTGATCTGAGAAGGTCCTCACTCTGGTGAGAAACCACTTCAGTGTTAAATTCCAGAGGTGGCTTGGAAGAGCTGTTCCTACTGCAATGTCAAGCTTCTCCAGTAGCTCTACAGTCATGAAGGGTATGAGCCCTCTTTATGGTATGTATACCTTACTTGTCATAAGAAAGAGTTTGAGGTCATATATGTATATGTATGGATAAGATCAAAAGTAAAATAAACAAGGAAGTAGAGGCAAAGGGATAGCAAAAAGGAAGAAGGGAAAATGAAACTGGGAGTGAGCGATTCCGTTGTTTCCAGTGTCTTCCGATGCTGTTTGGCAGAATGCGATTTTTATATGTGTTAGAGAGAGTCATTATTATTTCCACACTATGCATACCCTCACTAAAAAAAAAAAATTCTTTCTAGAATTTATTCATGCTTTTTACCTAATTTTGTTTATGAGCTCCTAAAAGTAGACCCTAGCTGATTCTACTGTCAGCATTTGGGTCACTGGAAGTAAATATTCTAAGTTCTCCTTTATTTAGCAAATATGGTCAGTGAATTTAACATTGATAATATTCTCAATCACCTGAATGACATTTCCTGGCGAGGATAAAAGAAGTGTGACACTGTCTAAAAGTTTGATGCCCCCGACAAAGCCCCACAGTCCACGATTCCCAACAGTGGGCCTTGGCCCTCTGCAGCACCACGGCCTCTGTGCCACCTACGGGGTAGCTTCACGGCCTACGTTTCCAACCATCCAACTCTCAAAATTGGGGCCAGGGTTAAAGCCACCGTAAAGCTTCCTAGGAAGCGACTTGGTGGAAGGTAATTTTTCTTATTTCACAAGACCTTTGTTCTCTCAACCATAGCCATGCCCTCCAGAGAATAAGAGCTTTAAGCTATTTGTTCTGATTTTTTGTCACTGCATCTTCCAGATGAGTTTGTTGTTGCTGTTTTCTTTTACAAAGAAACTCATTTTAGGGGTCAGCCCAGTGGTGTCATAGTTAGGTTTGTGGACTCTGCTTCGGCAGCCTGGGGTTCGCAGGTTCAGATCCCAGGTGTGGACCCATACACAGCTCATCAAGCCATGCTGTGGTGGCGTCCCACATACAAAATAAAGGAAGATTGGCACAGATGTTAGCTCAGCAATGATCTTCCTCAGCAAAAAGAGGAAGATTGGCAACAGATGTTAGCTCAGGGCCAGTCTTCCTCACCAAAGGAAAAAAAAAGAGAGACATTTTAAAGGGCACATTTGCACATTCTCAGCAGTTCCCCTGAAAGAGCAAACATTATATTTGAAATGAGAGGGGGTTCTTTATTCAGACCTGTTTCTCATGTGCTGGAGCTGTGGTCAAGATGGTCTGTTGGGTTAAAGGTCAGCAAGCAGGTTGTGTGTGACTCAGGAAGGTGGAGTCCTCTTGGCTATGCAACCAAGAAGCCATATTCTAGAAGAAATGGAAAATTGCTTGAAGGTATTACCAGTGTGTTTGAGAATACTGATTGATGTACGTAGTATTCAATAGCAATATGAGGACAAAACAGGGGGAAGTAGTGAAGATAGCTATTCTTCAGTACAAGAAAGGAGAAGAGAAAGAGGTTGCCCTCTCCCCACAAGATTGAGAGCCATGAGGCAGCTGGGTCTTAGGGTAACTGTCTTGGATTGTACGATTTGGTTCCATGAGCTAAGGGGGCTTTAAGGGGCTCCATGGAGTTCATTTGGGAGTGTTTAACCCCAACCTAGGGAAGCCTTATCTAATTGCTCAATATACAGGCATTTTCCTCAAGTCCTGCTCTACATCCTTACCTTTTATACTAACAGTGGTCAGCCCACACATTTAAAAAGGGGGATGAAGAGGGGGTGTTCATGTAGAGTTAGTAGAGAAAGGATGGCAAGGATGAAAAATGTTCAGATCAAAGATTTTTGTCACCTGTTGAAGGCTGTTGACACTTTCCTTAAAAATCTGCAACCTCCTAGTTTACCTGGTTGAATCAGAAATGACTAAGTAGTAGATCTTTTTTGTTAAAAAATGTAAGTCAAGTTGTAAAAATACAACATGTTCCTCTTATTTTTAACATTTGATGAGTTGAGTGCATCAAGCAGGGTATTTGAAGACTGGTTTGAGATGATTTCATAGAATGGTTTGATTTTAAGATTAAGGCAAAGATGTGCAAAGTATGAAAGACAAAGGGCATAGTCTTATCCTCCCCTCTGGACCCAACAAGTGTCCTGATGGCTCCTCACTGCCTCCCTTCCTTGTCATGTTGAGTCTGAATACCAGTAAATAGCAGCCTGAGCTGGTTCTTTGGAGAAAAGTGGTGTTACCATTACTGAGCCCCTGAAGTCCCGCAGGATCAGCATGAAGGGTTGGGGTGAGAAGCAGCATCGTTCTGTCTTCAGGGAAGGCAGCAGAAAGGATTAAACATTGCGGCTGGTGTGGACAGGGTACCCAAGCCAACTCGGACAGGTTTTGGCCTGGGGCTTATCAAGAAGTTTGATACTGCAAAAACTGCTGCAAAACCCTTGCCGAATCAGAGAAGCCTGAATACTGTCAAATTCAGGGGTGTGGCAAGTCAAGTGAGCTTAGACACACAGTCTAATGAGGCTCACTTTGTATGTGTGCCCCATGCATAACAAAAACCAATCTCCTGTCTTTCTTCTTCCAAGTGTGGGAGGTAGATTTGGTTAAGGAACAGAAGAGGTTGCAAGGAAGTCTGGGAGAGGAGAGAGTGGGTGGAGCCTCCTCTGAAGGGAGGCCCATGGAGGGGAAAGGCTGGAGCTGCGCTTCTGGAGACTTTCCCAACACTGCCTGCATCTGGCTGTTGACCCTGTGCTTCCCTGCTGCACCTCAGAGGGTGCAGGGCTCCTACATCCTCACAGTCCCCAGGGGCATCCAAAGCTGATCAGAAGCATCCCAGAGCTCATCCTAGTCAAGGCTTGCAGGCCACTTCCCTCACAAGAGCATCAATTGCTCTGGCTTATTTTCACCAAACTTTAGAGGGACCTAGAGGGATGTGGAAGTAGCATAAGACAAAATGCTTGCTCTGTCAGAATTACAATCCAGCTAGTGATGTGGAATATGGCACAGACCGCAATATAAGGCCATGGAAAGTGAATGCAAACAGTGCCGGCAGGCTGGGTCATACATGAATGTGAAATGAAGTCAGTCAAAGGAAGGTTTCCTTGAAGCTGTGGGTTTTGAGCCACGCTATGGAGGAGGACTCAGATGGAGTTAGGGGACTTCTTGGGACCAAAATGGACGTTGCTGAGGTCAAACAAGAAAGAGGTGAGGGTGGAGATTCATCCTGCCATGGCACAAAGCAGCTGTTTCTGGGGTGGTGTCAAAATGGGCTCTGGAAATACAGCTCCAGCCCTGCTGGCCACAGCCACCCAAGTTCAAGCAGAAGCAGGGAAGGGTGTCAGGGTCTAGGCAGGATGGGTGTCATCCAGCATGAGGCATGAATAAGTTCTACAGTGCTTCTTGGCCTGATGAGGAGGGGAAGAGGTCTGTGTTGAGCAGCAATAGAAAATGGTGGTCACTGCAGGGTTAGAAGGCTGGCCTGGCCAGATGAGTTTAGATTTGAGATGATTGACACCAAGAAGCCCCTGGAAGGTCTTGAGAGAGAGGTGACATTATGCAAGAGGGTTTAAAGAAGCCTGTTCTGATGGCTGTATCCAATGAGTTGAAGAGGAGAGGCTGTGTGTATATGGAGGTGGGTGGGAGGGCACCAGTCCAGGGGATGTATCTTTACCCAGAAGCACTGTTGTCCAACTCCAAAGAAAGTTGGCTGATTTGGGACCAAACCACAGGATTAAGCTTCCTGGTCTATTATAGTAGAGCATCAACTTTTCATGTTAAAAAAAAAGATTGGTGCAGTCTATTGATCTCTTGCCTCAAGAAATAGTTCATGGTAAAAAAAAAAAAAAAAAGGAAAAAAGAAACACTGAAATTGTGGCCTCTTAGTGTCATCCATTATGTCAAAGGAAATGTTTTTGGAGGGTCTGAAGCTTGCTCAAGATGACTGTGGGTACTCTGTATCCTGCTGCAGCAGCACGCTTATCCAGAGGGGATAGGTGACCTCACGGAGAGATCAGTTGCATTAATTAAGACAGAGTTCTGTCTTTGCTGGAGTTAGCAGTGTTTTGGTCAAAAGTAGCATTATTGTAGGAGTAAACCCTGAGCAGTGAGTTGATAGACCCAAGAAATTGATGACTATGTTCTGCATATGCAATCAACCTGCCCGACACCTGCTCGCTACAGTGTGGTATGTGCTGATTGACACTCCGCAGGGCACAACACCGCAAGTGGAGCCAAAGACATCATGATGAGGGCCTCCAGTACTTGTTTTTGCTTAGACTGGTAATTCTCAGCCTGGGTGGGCATCCTGATCTTTTGGGGAGCTTTTCAAAGATGGGGGATGCAGAGCTCTCACTAGAATCTGAATCTCGAAAGGAGGAGCCTAAACTTATCTATATGTATGTCACATTTTTGGGGGATTTCCCACATGCTCTAGCACAACAGCTGGAGTTGTGAGCCACTGGCTTAGATTATGAAGCTGAAATGGTCTCACAGAAAACGCGACAAACACACACACACACATTTCTGCGGTAGCCAGTCAAGCATCCAGACAGAAGTGTTTACAAACAGGTATTCTGGGATTATCTGGCACTCAGAATCTCCAAATTTTTCAGTCCATGTTAAGATCAGCCTCCAGGGTTTTTAAAGCTGTGTACTGTTGCCATATAGCACCCTTCCCAAACACCATGGCATTCTTCAGAAGCAGTTTTCCTTAGTGAAGATGAGCCCCCTCTCTGCCCTTGGCGTGACTGGGCACTCTTTCTTGCAGTCCTCATTTGCATTCTGTCCTCCACAGCAGTATTCACTGAGATCCACATTCCTTGTTGATCCCTCTTCCAAGAAATAAGAAGGGGGGAAGGGAAGAGTTTCTGGAGCCCATGGGGAAGAATTAAGCCTCCCAGGAACAAAGTCACTGAGGAGCCGCTGCATTCCCCGAGGTAATCTCCATTGAGTCAAAACACAAAGGGGGAGGCTAATTCAATTAGCAAGCGATGCCTCCTCCTGGAATAAGCGTCTAGGCCCATGAGGGTGGGGCCCTCCGAGGACTGGTGCCCAGACAGCAAACAGAAAAGATTGGCAATGCCTGGTGCCTGCCACCCTAGAAGCAGGGGCTGTTCACTTTAGTGTTATTTACTGAAAAATTAGCAACATGTTAGGCTCTTTAGGACACAGAGCTTTGTTCATAAGATAAAGTACACTGATGAGACACGGAGAAAGGGAAGGGATAAAAATATTCTTCAGGGAAATGGGGGTCTCAAGTACAAAGGTTAAGAGCTATAGGGGAACATTTCACGTTCTGGCTTTTAAGTGAATTGAAAACACAGTTCCTGAAAGAAATGCATCTTGAGAGAGCACTTAGCCCAGAGCAGGGAGTTCTTACAAGACGATTTTGGGGCAAGGGGAGGTTGCTTATTCCACACCCAACACGGCGTCTTGCATGTGGCAGAACCAGAGAAATGTTTATTGAAGTGAACATTATTTCAGTATAGATTGGGGTCATCTTTTCACTTTCCATAATTTGAAAAAGATACTCAGAGCGATGCGGGAACAGCGAGCCGAAGAGTCGAAAGAAAGATTTCTCGGACTCTCGAGGTCTGGCAGTAGTGCTCTTTTATTTAGAGAATAGTGTGGAATAGCATGAGGACAGGACTCATGGGCAGTAAAGAGCTGCTGCATGGGGACAGGACCCATGGGCAGTGAAGAGCTGCAGGCATGGGGACAGGACCCATGGGCAGTGAAGGGCTGCTGCCGCTGCTGCATCCAGACAGGACCCATGGGCAGTCAGAGCTCCTGCTGCTGCCCTGAGTTGAGGGTTAGGGCTAAATTTATAAGGCATGGGTACTCGACTTATTTTTACTAGAAAAAGAAAAGATGATGTAAAAAGTCATTAAATGATTTCAGTGCAGATGGGGTCTGCTTATTGTGCGGTCATATAACTTTAGATACCAATCTGGTCATATAATCGGCATGTAGGTGAGGATGCCCTGGGCTTCTCTCCCTGGGGCAGCCCTAATTCTTACCATAAAAATCCACCAGGTCATATTGTTGGGCATGTAGGCCAGGTCACCTTGGGCTTCTCTACCTGGGGCAGCCTTAATCCACATCAAGAGTATTAGAGCAGGAAGGGATCTTGATATTGTCAGATAGCTTATCCAGAGTCCCAGTACTTAGTCTACTTACTTGGGATGAGCATCTCAGGGAGGGTCCAGGTTCTGCTTGCTGGGCCTCCTCTCTGCAGTGGCCCTGGAGCAATCTTGAAGAAACGCAAGGGCTTGGGGGAGCATGGTTTGGAAGCCTCCAGTCTAGCCGCTCTGTTTTTATAGGCGAGGAAACTAAAACTCAGAGTCCAGGAGTCAGCGCCCAGTGCCGTTTCACCACAAGGTGAAGTCCCGCTCCACGTATTCCTGTGCGTTTCCTCCCCACACCTGTGGACGTTCTGTCTTGACCTGTGAGGCACGGTGAAAAGAGCATGGGTTTGGGGCTCAGACAAACCTGGCTCTGAATGCTGGCTTTGCACGTATTTGCCTTATGTTCTTGGCAGATTGTTTAATCTCACTGAGCCTCCACTTCATTTATTGAGTGGGGATAAAATGCACATTTGAACATAGAGACAAGAGCGGTAGAGGGCACTGTCATTATAACAGTATGATAATAATGGTGCATAGCACTTACAGTGTGCCACATTCTGTGCTTGGCACATCATGTATGCTAATCTTCAGAACAGCACCATTCAGTAGGTACTATTTTTGATCCCCATTTCACAGGGAGGCAATCTGAGGCACAGACTGGTGAAATAACATGTGCAAGGTCACAGAGCTAACAAGTCGGGACATTGGGATGTAAATCCCGATGGTATGATTCAGAGTCATGCTCTTATTCAACAACCATCTCTGCAAATGTACAGGATAGGAGGCAAGGGAGGATGAAAGTGGGGGGCTCTGGGAGGGGGGGGACTTGGGTGGTTTGGGCGAGTGGAACATGAGACCTGGCATTCAAGGACGCGTTTACATGGACAGACATCTAGAGAACAGGTGGCTCAGGATTCTAGAGCAGAAGAATCTGAGATCTTTCTGTCTCTCTCTCTTTTTTTTTTAATAAATACCCTCAACTATCATCTGTTGAGCACTTGTATGTTGGTACTTTCATACATTATCCTATTTAATCTTCCCAACAGAATCCTAGGAGATAGGGCTGTTATCCAGAACCTCAGAAGGTAAAATAACTTGCTTGCGGCCACATGCTTAATAAATAGTGGCACTAGTATGTGAAACAGCTGGTGGGCCTTTACTGCTGCATGAATCCCCAAGTGTTTTTTCCTACATTAGTTATAAAATTACTTTCATAACCTTTCTCTATCTCCAAATTATTTTTACCCACCAGCACAAAAGTCATCTGTGGATGTCAATGATTATGTAATTCTTCACTTGTGGCCTCTCAGGCCTCTTTTCTAAGTTCACAAATGACATCTGAATATATTCCTTTGCTAGGGAGAGCCTCTCCCACTGGGCCCCGGTTACAACTCTCTTTAAATGTATGACCTTTGCCCTATCACCACTCTTTCCTGTGGCACCACAGTGGTTCAAATCATCTCCCCTGTCCATAAACAACTGCGCTTGTGAAGCAGGAATGACTATGAAAAAGAGTGGTGGGGACCCCCTGTTGGGAGTTCTAATAGGCTCGGCCAGGGACCAGGGGACATTACTATCACATCCATATGTGTCCTCTTACGGGGTCAGCCTCATGGAAACAGGCACAATAATAGCTTCAGACAGAAGCCAGGGAAGAAAGAAGAAACCTTTCTTGGAAACCCACCACATTCTCGATTAGGGGCAACAAGCCCAAAGGGAGGAAGGGATTGGAGATTTTTTTTTTCATTTTCAATTAGTTTGTATATGATCCTCCAGGACTTTTTTTTTTTTTTAAAAGCTAGGCCTTTAGCTTGGACACTCTAAGTGAGGAGATCATCACTGCACGCAAAGCCTGTTCCTTTCACCACGAAGAGTACAGCGGAAAGTGTCGTTGCTGGCTATTGTCTAAACAAGGCAGGCCGGGGAGAGCCTGCACCCTGAGCCACGTCCCCCACTTCACTCTCATCATATATTGACTGTGGTATGTTTTTGACTTGATTGATCAGATGTCCGGTTTCTAAAAAGTTTTTAAAGATAAAGCAAGTTTTTTGCATTTGGGCTAAAAAACGCATTTGTTTAAAGCTCGGGATGTTAATGATGATGAAAAATTGAAACTCTTAGTGCCAGCTCCATTTCTGTGGAAAGCATGAAGCAATTCTGCAAGGGCATTTTCTATCTGGATCCAGTTTTCTTTCTGTTGCAATGAATGTAATTTTAGTTGTCATGTGTCAAAGTTTATACTCCTGCTCCAAAGCATCTCTTCAACTTTAACAGCATAAATGAAATCACCCAAGTGTATGGCCTCACTGGTAATATGGCTTTTAAAATATAGGCCCTTCTCCTTTATACCTCTTGTCATTAACTGGTAAATTACTAATTTATTTCCTATTAGAATTTATATAGTTTGCAGCAATTAAGAAGAAAGGCATAATTGCTGACAAACCCAGGGCACTATTTAAATCACTTCCTTGTTGACAACATATTTCTCTTTCCTCAAACTGAATGTCACTGAAATCTGATTTGTGCAGAACCCTTGTGGACGAGCGTGCTGCACCTGTCACCTGGGCGCTAGCATTCTGCTAAGGATCAATTTACATAACCTCATTTAATGGTTCATAAATCATACCCATTAAGCCCAGCTAACAGGAACCAAGGGTCCTAATTTATGCTGCCTTTCATAGCAGAAAATTGGGAGGCTGGAGCCTGTGGATAAAGAACCCAGGTCTTGCCTTTGATTGTTGATTGTGATGGTAAATGTATGGATGATGAGAACAGATTTTCACTTTATTGATTTCCTGCCAAAGCACAGCATGCTGTATTGTGAAAGGGCGCCTTTTGGCAGCAATGCTAAAAGTGGCAGTTGTGTAGGAGCCCTTTGCCAAGATGAGGTCTAAGACAATACAGAGTGGTAAATACTAAAATAATATCAAGCTGAAATGTTATTCTTTAAAAGGAAAAAAGAAGCTCTAACCTTTCTAAAATCACTGACCTTTTCTACTCAGCAGCAGCTCCCCCCTCAAAAAGCATGCAAAGCCAAGAATCAGAGACAACAGGGTTTTAAGAAATTAAAAAACAATGCTCGCCATCCCCTGCTCTGAGTCACTTGCTGATGGAGGCTCATGCACAATAATGCAGATGTCTAGAATCCTTCAGATAATGACATTGCAGCCCGCGCGCTCTGCTGGGCCAAGTGTGCAGCCTCAGGCCTCTCTTCTGCCATGTACTGCTTTTTGGTTGAAAACCCGGAAACATCATTTTTCTCTCTCTTTCATTTTTCCCCTTTAGATCAAGATATTGTGTCCAACTATATATAGTTCTGTGCAAAATGCAATATATAAAAGGTCATCTTCTCACAAGTGCTTGGGCTAGATTTCAAAATAGCAAAAGTGGTCCTAAGATCATTTTCCAGACGAAAAGCATCTCTTAAGTGTCACTGAGGCATATTGATTCCCTTCTCTCGTCTTAGTTCTGTCCTACAATGGACATTGTATATTCTCATTTTAGCTTGTCCTCAAGATCTTTGTTAAACATGGTGATTTTTTCCGATAAAATGTAGCGGCTCCCCTCACCCCCCCATCTCTCTCCTCAAGGCAGGGTTTTCTGAAACACTTCACTTTGATTCCAGGTTGCAGGTGTTGCTGTGGAGGCTTATTTGAGGTGGATTACAAATATTGTGGGCTCCTCCCACCTCCATCTTTAAATTCCAAACCTGCCATGTAGAACACTGATTGGAGCCAGGCAGGAGAATCGAAGCAAGATTGGCAATCACTTCTGTCTGCTTTTCCATCCAACGTGAGCTGTCTCCTGCTTTGTTACCGGTCCTTCTTCATAAGGGAAGATCAATGGTATTATGTCTTTTCTGCTATCTGGGAGGGTTTACCCACAGCTAGTTACACAGTGTTCCTAACCGAATGTAAGCGGGCGTGTAGAGTTGTTATTAACAGCCTATTGACTAGCAGTGTTCTAGGCACGAGAGATACGGAAGTAAACAAAATAGAAAAAAGACCCTGCCCTCATCGTGCTGACATTCTAGTTAGTGGAGGCAGGCATACAAATAATTAAAGAAATAGCAGGGCAGGTATTGAAATCTTAACTAGTATTTCACTTATTTATTACTATATAACAAACCTCCCAAGGGGCCAGCCCGGTAGCACAGCAGTTAAGTTCGCATGTTCCGCTTCGACAGCCCGGGGTTCACCGGTTTGAATCCCAGATGTGGACCTACATACTACTTGTCAAGCCAGGTTGTGGCAGGCGTCCCACATATAAAGTAGAGGAAGACGGGCACAGGTGTTAGCTCAGGGCCAGTCTTCCTCAGCGAAAAGGAGAAGTATTGGCAGCAGATGTTAACTCAGGGCTAGTCTTCCTAAACGAAAACAAAAACAAAAACAAAACAAAAAGATCTCCCCAAACTTAGTGGCTTAAAACAAGAAGCCTTTATTACTTTTTACAATTCTCTGGGTCAATAATTAGGTCTGAGCTCAGCTGGGAGGTTCTTTTGCTGACCTTCCCTGGGGTCACACGTGTGACAGCCATCATCTGGAAGCTTGACTGGGGCTGGAGAGTGTGCGATGGTCTCACTCACATGCCAGGAGCCTTGATGCAGGCTGCCTGCGAGGCCTCCGCCTTGGTGTGGGTTAGCATCCTTCACTGTCTAGCCTAGGCTTCTCTACAGGGCAGTGGGAGCAGCCTGAGAGAGCAAAGGCAGGAGCTGCTGAGTTTCTTGAGGCCTGGGCTCTGAAACTCAGAGATGTCAGTTCCACCACATTCTGTTGGTCCCGACTAGTCACATGTCCAACTCAGATTCCAGGGATGGGGAAATAGATTCCAGCTCTTGATGAGAGGAGTTGCAAAATCTCGTGACCATCCTCTTCAGTCTACTGTGGTAAGGTGGCCAGAGAAGGCCTCATTGAAAAGATGATATCTATGTAAAGACATGAGGGGCTGAGGGAGCCAGCCACATGTGTATCTGGGGGAAGAGCATTCCAAACAGAGGGAACAAGTGTAAAGACCCTGAGTTGAAAGAAGGAGGAAACTCAGGAAGCAGGAGAACGGGGGTCAGTGTGGCTAAAGTGGAATGAGCAAGGTGGAGAGTAGCAGTGGAGGAGCTCAAAGGGACGATGGGGAGCTGGGCCTCGTGGAGGGTTTTCAGGCCTCTGACTTTTACTCTGAGTCAAAGGAGGGGCTACTGGGGCGTTTTGAGCAGAAGAGTGACGTAATTTAACTTGCATGCTTGAAAAGGATCACTTGAACTGCTATGTTTCAAACAGACTAAAAGGGTCAAGGGTAGGACAGAGGAGAGTAAAAAATAAGCTCAGAAGACAGTTTGTAGCCAGTTTGTGGAATATCTGGAATACCAAACAGTGGGCTGGTGTAGGCGTGGGTTTCCCCCAAATTGGGACCCAGAATTTCTTATCATCCACAAAGGAAGCCCACAGGAGGATGGGAATGGGGACCAGCTTGAGTCTGTGAGCTCTATTCACTGTCCAGAAACTTTAACTGAAACGTTAAGGTTCTTAGCTTTGCATTAGAATCAGGCATCGCCTTTTCCTTAGGGAAACCTTGGTTAGATCATATTGGTAAGAAACTTGCTTGACTGTTGCTGGCACCGTACGCATTTCTGGGATGTGATTGGGACACGGGCTCTGTGTCAGACCTACAGGCCAGGCAGTCACTGCAGAGAGAGCCTTTCACAAGGACGGTGATTGTGTGGCAGCCACAATTATGGGATACCTACTCACCAACAGTGCTTAAATACGCTCTCTTAACTTTGCTGCTTTTTCACATTGTAGATTATTGATTTTATAATATTATTGCGCAACCCTGATAGCCATTGGTTATTGATGAAAACTTGACTCTGTATTGTAGTGAAAATTGTGTCAACACTTACTAAATGCTATTTGTTTGGTACATAGCTTTGAAAACATGGTATCCACATGCAGGTGCATGTTGATTACTTTTATTTTAAAAGTAATAATGAAAGACATAGGTCTTTTATTGTCATTCTTTTTGGACCTGGATGGGGCATAAGTTATAAATAATAATGTCCTACGTTTCTAATTTTTTAGTTGTCATATAGTTTTGGTATTGGAGGACAGAAAAGAGGGAGGAAACAGTTTTCCTGCTTTTAATTTTGTTATTTGTTATTTTCTATAACCTATTTCTTAGAGTTATCAACCTGATGGAACTTTTTTTCAAGCTCTTGAAACTTTCAAAGCTCACAAATATCCAACAGTCACAGATTAGTTGATATATTCTAGAACATCTGTAAATGGAGTACTATATAGCCATGAAAGATGATACTGTAATATTGAGTGAGCGAATTTAAATGGTAAAACCACGGACATGACATGATTACATTTTTTAAAAGTGTGTGTGTGTGTGTGTGTGTATACACACGTGCTTAGGAAAAAACAGGAAGAACATAGACAAAAATTTCAAAAGTAGTTATTTCTAGGTGGTGAAATATAGGAGCCTTATTCTAAAAATGTGTCTATATTTTATGCTTGTGTATAATTAACATGTGTTGTTGGTATAATTCTTACTGTGTGACACAGAATTAAAGGAGACAGAAACATGGCAGTTACTTTTCACACCAGGCTTCCTCACTTTAGCTCATCGGGCACGACGGGTTTTAGGGAAAAGCAGCCTGAGCCCTTTTTAGGGGCTCCTTTAACTGCTGTGCTTGTCAGCGTTTGAGGGATGGCTTTTGGCCATCCTGGGTCTCAAATTGAACCCTTTTTGATAGATCACCAATTAATATCATCAAGGACTGAGGTTCCAAGAAATTCAATTTGTGAAACCTGATCTAGAAATTTTTAAAATGACAAATCACAACCATCATTAACAGTCTTCTAGGGGCCACCCCATGGCCAAGTGGTTAAGTTCGGCACGCTGTGCATCAGCAGCCTGGGTTCGGTTCTTGGGTGTGATGCTACACCACTTATTGGCAGCCATGCTGTGGTGGCAACCCACATACAAAATAGAGGAAGATTGGGATTGTTAGCTCAGGGTGAATCTTCCTCAAGCAAAAAGAAACGAAAAAGAGTCTTCTAAAAAGTGTCTTTTCACAATGACTGACTAAATAGATTGGAGTGGGCAGGGAAGGACTGGAAGAGGTGAGGGAGGTGAAGACCTGTTAATGGAAATAATAATTAAGCCACTTGGGAAGTAGAAAGCTTTTCTTTCTTGTTCTTACCCTATATCTTGTAAACCAGTGTAGCAACATGTCATTAAAGAGATTTGGTTGCATCTGCTGGACTGAACTCTTCAAAACTTTTATTTAGGGGGGTTTGTAATAATAAGAATTCACTTCCTTCTCCCTTTGCAATAGAAACACATTCTTAGATTGAGAGCTGGAGATGGCCCTCTCTGTTCCTGACCTTGTTCTCTTGCTTTCTGCCAAGTCTAGAGAGTGTAGTCATGGGTTCCTCTGAGTCAAGAGGCTGAAGAGGCACCTTTAGGTCTCAGGAGTTGAGTGACATTTCCGGAACAGTGCAGAAATAAGTGTCCTATGCTTCGCTCTTACTCTTGTGGCTTTTACTTAGAGCGTTAGCACTATGTTGGATATTATCAAATAAATAGCATTCTATATCAGTACAGATATTATTTCATTAATGTTGATTTTCCTTGATCGTGGAAAATGCATTCTTTCTCTTTAGGGAAGGACTTTTGGTCAGCTGATCTTGTGAGAATGGAGAGGTTTGAGAACAGTGAATTGTCTGTGTTTCTTCTTTTAAATCAAAGTAGCCCTGATATCGTTTGGCAATTGGATTATGTGAAAAATCCCAACACAGCACGGCTCTTCTATTGAAATTGGATTGATTTCTTTAGAGACCATCTGATCTCAACAGCAGTCTGTAAAAAATTCCTCTGGACCTTGAAAGAAACTAAAATTAATGGAGTTCATAAAAATCTAAGCTCTCAGTTTTTTGAACATGAAAAGATCCCTTCTGCCAGTAATTTGTATCTAAAAACAAAAGTGAAAGTGTGCGTATCTGTACATGTCAAAGAACCTAATATTCATTCTTGGGCTGAACTTTTTGATTTCTCTGTTTACTAAAGAGAATTATAATGTTTTTGAAGATGCTAAAATTTTCTTTGAAATATCTCAATCCATAAACCCAAAGTTCTCCAAACTGCATATACTTTTTAAAAATGTGCCTAGTTTTTTAGAAAGGAATTATAATGTGCCTCCCAAGCTTATGATGTATGGAAACATATTATACATCCCTCCAACCCTATGGGGTGTTTGAAACTGGAGTGGGAATGTCCTTCTCTTGAAGCAACTTGAAGCCAAAACATGAAGTTTTGAGACATTTACAATAAAGAGTGATTATATTATGATGACGATTCAAGTTATGAAAGGATTCCTCATGGGGTGTTTCAAATTAATGAGCTTCTCTAAAAGTTTTAAAGCAATTTAATTTGAAAATCTTTTATACTTTTTAGAAATACATACATTATATGGAGCAAGATTTCCCAGATCTCCGTATTTTGGATACCACATTTTTTTGCCATATCTGCATATTAATATTTCATTATGTACTTTATGATTTTCTTTAAAAAGACTTTAAGCCAAGTCACTTTTATTATTGTTTTTTATCTTAAGATTCATCCTAAGAAATAATATTCATGATATTGTGGGTTTTATACGTTGACAGTTAATTTTCTGACACAAAATAAAATAAAGTTATAACCATTAAAATGAATATCTTTATGCAAATGCCCTCAAAAACCAGTGGTAAACATACCCCAGTTTGGGAATACTGGCATCAAGAAGGTATTACTGTGTCTCTGTGATGGTTAGTTTTACGTCTCAGCTTGACTGGGCTAAAAGATACCCGGATAACTGGTAAAATATTATTTCTGGGTGTGTCTGTGAGGATGTTACTGGAAGAGAGTAACATTCAAATCAGTAGCCTGAGTAAAGAAGATGCGCCTGCGCTGGTGAGGCGTCATCTGTTGAGCATCCGAAGAGAGTAAAAAGGTGGAGGAAAAGTGAATTCTCTCACTCCTTTCTTGAGCTGGGACAACCACCTTCTGCTCTCAGACACTGAACCTCTGAACTCCCGGTTCTTGAGCTTTCGGACTCTGGGACTTACACCAGCGGGCTCCTGGTCCTCAGGTCTTTGGCCTCTGACTGAATTATTCCACCAGCTCTCCTAGCTTGCAGACAACAGACTGTGGGACTTTTCTGCCTCCATAACTGCGTGAGCCAATCCCTATAATAAATATATATTCTCCATATAAATATATAAATACTATATCACATAATTATATGTAGTATAACTAAATAATGTATAATAAAATATATATATTAAGGTGTATTTACTTATGTACCTAAAATATAAATTGATGTATATATATATATCTCCTACTGGTTCTGTTTCTCTGGAGAACCCTGACCAACACAATCTCACTGCCTTTTTTGTGTGTGTCATATTAAGTCCTCTTGTTTGCAGATGTTGATTGTGGGGAAGCTTGTTCTCCACCTTCCACCGCTGCACTAAGAGCTGCAATTCAGACCACAGAGGCTGAAGCCCCACGTGGAGTTCTTGATATAAAGGACCATGTTTCCCAGCTTTCCCAGCATTCCTGGAGTGGGCTCTCCATACCCCCAGCCGCTCTCCCCACCTGCAGCATCTCACTGCCCAGGATAGGGATTCCCACTCACTTAGATAAATGTCTCACTTTCTTATGGACTTTGGGTATCTGGGGCCTAAGGAAATTCAAGTGGCCTGTTTTTCCACATCTCTGTAACTACCTTGTATTTCTTTTAAAATAGATCTAAACTAAACCGGCGATATGTATCAAAAGCCTTAAAAATGCGTACGTCTTTTGACCTGGCAATTCTACTTCTAAGATGCTATTCTAGGAAATAATCAGAAATTTGGACAAAGCTTAACTTACAAGGATGTTGATTGTTGTGTTGTTTATAATAATGAACATAAGGAATGTGAGAAGCAATCTAAACTACAAGAGATTGATTAAAATTCTATACATGCATGTGATGGAATATTATGAAGATATTTAAGAAATCAAGTCACAGGACTTGCAGAAATGCTCATGACGTAGTTAAGTAAAAAATAAAGGCTGTGAGGATATATGGGAACACTCTATACTTTCCAATTAATCTGCCGTAAACCTAAAGCCACTTCAAAAAATAAAGTCTATTAATTTTTTTAAAAACTATGTGAACTAAAAATAAATTAATTAAATAAACAAATACATGTTACAGAGGAGTATGTTATATATGATCCCTATTTATAAAACCAAAAGATTATATACCAAAATATTAACACAGTCATGTGCTGCATAATGTTTCTGTCAGTGACAGACCACGGATGTGGTGGTGGTCGCATAAGATTAGTACCATATAGCCCAGGTGTGTAGTAGGCTATGCTGTCCAGGTTTGTGTAAGTACACTCCATGGTGTTCACACAATGACAAAACCACCCACGATGCATTGCTCAGAAGGTATCCCCATCATTAAGCTACGCATGACTGTAGTGGTTTTCTCTTCCAGTATTATGAGTAACGCTAATTTTCTTCTTTATATATTTCTATGTTCTTCAAATTTCCAAATGACAAACGTATAGTCATTTTTAATTCAAAAGAAGAAAATTAAACTAGCAGTGTATATTATTTAAAAAATAATTGGAGTGGAGGAAGGTTTGGAGAAACTGAAGTCCTGTGTAGCTCAGAAGTAGTCCAGCCTATCGGAACCAGCTAGAGAAATCTCAGGACCGGATGAGCCCCGCCCCTGAACGGAGTGAAAGGTTTTGAGGAAAAAAGTTCTTCAGAAGAACAGGTCATCATTCCTGGAGGAGTTCCTCAGAATGCCAGACTACTTTAACGACCTGGACTCCACTTCAGCTCGCCTCGTGCCTTTCGCAGCAGCTTAACCTCTACCATCCCCTCCTGCAGTGACCTTTCAGAAGGTCTGTTAGAAGAGCTCGTCTTGGGCAGCAAGGGCAGGTGGAGAGCTGGGAGCCCAGAAGCAGGAGAGGGCTTCTCATGGCTCGCTCTGGGCCTGAAGCAGAGAGTCTAGTTTCCCTCTACTATGCTCCAACCAGTTCCCCTGAGATGGAAAGAAGGCCAGGATTCCTGGAAGAATCCCTGGTCAGGAATAAAGCTGAGATTTTTGATGCCAGAAGTCTCTGTACTGACTTGGAAATATCTCCAGCGTATGTTGTAAAGGAAGAAAGCAAGTGTCACAACGACATACCAGGATGCTACATTTTGGTGAAGAAAGGGAGGAAAAAATAAAAATACAAATATATTTACCTACATTTCCCTAAAGAAACATTGGTGGGATATACAAGAAACTAATAAAAGAATTTAACGAAAGGGAGATGGGAAACAGGGTGAGTAAGTCTTCTCAATGAATATAATTTTATATCATTTTGGTTTTTGAACTTTGTGACTATATTGTCTACTCGGAATGAGTAAAATCCAGCCAGAGATTAAGGGGAAATCACAAGGCTGTCTCACTGAGAGGGTGGGGAGGCAGGTAGCACAGTCTCAGTCATTTTCATCACAAGGTGGGGGAATTACCAGATGGCTCTTTTGATGGACAGGATGTGGCCACGTTGGGTCTGGAGGTCGACATCAAAGTTTGATGAGAACCTATTTGGTATCTTATCAGGTTCTGACCCTTGTCCCCAGCTAGATATTTGGGCCCAGAGCTACCCGCTCGTTAGTGGGACACAGAAGGCGTTTAGCACGTGGCATACAGGCTACTGACCTGCAGCTCTCGGATGCTTGGAACCTGGGGCTTGTCTAAAGCAGAGCACCTGTAGCTGGGCCCCCCGTACAGGCCAGTTCTAGATAAGTGGCCATGACCTGTAGCTTCTTCTGTTAATTCAGCAGCCCCTGGGGGACCGACTATGCTAATGTGCCTTATGCGCTAATGTGTTTATAGGCATGAAGGGACTGGAAAATGTGACCTAAACATCGGTAGGTCTACGTGTTGTGTTTATACGGATACACTCAGTTCTTGGGTATCCACAAGTGGAGTTGCCCAGCTGGCAATCAGTCAGTCAGAAGAGGGTTGGGGTGGGTGGGGAAAGTTTGGATACGTGCATATAAAAGATAAAAAGGGGAGGGCATAGAGGAAGAAGAGGGAGGGAGCGGGATTGGCTGCATGCCAAAGACAATGGACAGGATCCTGCCTCCTTTCACCAACCTGGAGGCGGAAAGGTCAGATCAGAGGCCATGATATTTTACGGATCGCAAGGACATTAGAAATAAATTAGTGGAGCTGCTTCAATTTACAAACGAGGAAGCTGAATATAAAACGTCCATGTGGCAGGTGGGGAAGGTACATGCCGCCAGACGTAACATGTCTGTGTCATCTACCCACGCAAAGACACACCTTGGAATGCTTTCCCACTTCTCAGGCAACTTAATTTACATTCACTTCCCTTCAAAATATTATTATTAGCTCATTCTCATTGCTAAAATGAGTCATAAACATCAGGCTTCTATGTCCATTTATTATTTTGAAGCAACCGCCAAACACTGTGGAAACGGTTTCATTTACCTCTAGAATTTGCCAAAAAAGAATCCAATGATGACTGAAACCAGTAATGACTATTTTCTATTTTCTTTTCCCTAAGTAATTGACCATTAATTATAATATCAATAGGCAGTGGGTAAGGAAAGCAGAGCTACGTTAGGGCTACATTTCATTTGTAACTGTTTTGTATATATCATAAATCTCTAATATTGGGCTATTGTCACCCATGATGAATTATTGTAAGCATGTCAGCACATGGTGGAAGTCAAGTACATTCAAATACTACTCAGTCAGAATTGAATTTGGCATGATAGTCTCATAAAAGGGGGCTCAATTGAGAGTTCCCACTTGCCTGCTCTAAACTTGTCACTTGTAGGTGCTAAAGAGCTTGTTGTGTTGGTTTAATTAGTCAACAAATCGGTCCTTACTTGATTGCGTGGTCGTATCACATATGTTAACACTTCAGTGTTTGATGGAGATATTAACAAGTGACAAGAGTCTCTTGGTCTGTGGACTTTAAAGAAGAGAAGCTCTTCTATATTATTTCATTTGGCCCTGCCAATATTTATTAGATCATGCAGCCCACAGGCTGCCAGTTAAAGAAAGACAACACAAACATTTTTCAGGGTTATGCTCATCTGTATCCCAAAGAAGGGTCACTGAACAATCGATGGGAGAAGAGCATAAGTAAGACAAGTGTTTTCTTCTACTGCTTGCAAATTCATTATTTGATACAGTTTGTGCAGACCTCCTTTGAGCTTTTTTCACTTAAAAGATAATTTATGACAAGAACAGAGAGGTTCTTGAAAATGCTATAGCAACTGAAGCTGAATGATACCACGCTGGTGCAAGACGCCGAGTCACCGGAGGCTGGTGAAGAGGAAGTTTGCGTTTGTATGAAGAACTGTGTTAGTTAACATTCATCCATGGTGGATACAATTCTCATATTAATAGTCGATAGAGTCAAAGGAAAAAATTCAGTAACCGAAATGATTATTCCCAGAAGGGGGGTAGGAGATAAAAAATTGATACCCTGAAAGTTCGCAAAAGACCCGTCTATTCACTTTTTCTATAGCAGAACAAACAAAAGGCCTGTGCGTACTCTGAACGACAGGCTTCATTTGTTCTGCCATCAGTCCGTTATGGCTTTGATCTGTGCGTTAGCGAGAACCAGGTCTCCGTGCCGTGTGCGGGAATGATGTACAGCATATGAAGCAGAGCCATAGAAGAGTTCATTTCATTTAGGTTGAACATTGCTTTGCAGAAAACATTTAAATGACTGCTAACGATGCAAAAATTGCCAGCAGTGACTTAACCAGTGGATATGACAGGATATAAAATTATGACTACAGGGTTTTCTGTCCAGACTGTCTAGTGGGAACTTCTAAAATCCAATTTATTTTTATCTTTCTTAGGAAGCTGCCTAAAAATCCAAAATATCCTTATCTCTTGCCTCATAAAGGATAAAACTTGCCATTCGTCACCTTAGAAGAGCTCACACTGATTTATTCAGTATTTAATTATGTGGTGGTCACCCTGTTGTGGGTCAGAGACCAAAGCCTTATCTGTTCCTTAGAGAACACCAGGTGAGCCCCGCCTCCCGTGGGCCTGACCTAAGTGTTCACCTGCCGGCCGGCTGACAGTTGTCTTGGAGCTGTGGCAAGCGCTGGAGGAGCTGCACATGAATAGTTGAGACAGCACCGTCTTTACACAAACATTCTCTGCACATGCACATTTGGAGAGCGTCAGTAACCATGGGTTAAGGAAGATTTTCTCTAAATAATAAAAAATACTTTTCAGATAGTTATAGCATCTTCCTTCCCAAGGCCACTCCCTTTACAGCCAAGCCTTGGGACTGGAGCAGCCTCGGTGTCCATGATAAAGCCTTTTCCACTCTAAGGTTAACACAGATAGAGTTGAAAAGGAGGAATGCACTCTTTCTCACTTACTTTCACTTCGGCTTCTGCTTAGCCTAAACACCAAACTAAATCACCTTTAGAAGGTGATTAAACTTCCTAACTTCCTCATCCCATCCCCCACCATCACCAATGCTTTTCATCAGCGTTACAAATCCACGCCCAGAAGCAGCCAATCAGGTTTTACTGGGAAGCAGGCCTTCAATGAATACTCGTTGATTAATTGATTGATTGACTAGGGTAAATTATGAGTGTTAGTCTAACCAATAGAAACAAAAAATAATTTGACTGAGTGACAGTGTTAATAGTGAAAGGTTAAAGGGGGTAAGACAGGGTGCATTGTGGGGTAGCACGAATTTACGTGAAGAATGTGAAAGCTTTGGCGGGATATTTTCTTTTGAGGGGTAGGAGATGGGAAATGGGTTGGTTGGCCTGAAAATGATACGGGTACCCTCAGTGCAAGAATTTTCCTGCACTGAGCTCTAAAGAAAAAAAGAAGAAAGGCAAAGGATGTGGAGAATGAAAAGCCATTTGATGTGAGGTGCAGAGGGAGGATTGGGGGAGGGGAGGGGTAAAAGCCGTGAGAAGGGACGCAAAGGAAGGAAGTGGGAAGCAGGAACGTGTGTAGCTTAATTTTAGGCTCCAACTTCCAGAGCCTCCAATTTTTGCTGTTGCCACAATGCTGTAAAGAACATCCTTGTACATATAGCTCTGTGTACTTTTGAAAATTATAGGCAGGAATGGAAATATAGGGACTTTCCTTCCCACTTTTTGTAATTCTGTAATGTTGGAATTTCATATAATCAAAATGGATTGATTTTATAGTCAGAAAAAAATAACTCAGGAATATTACAGTAAACAACAACTCTTAGAGCTAGGACTTTTCTCAAAGAGGAGAAAATAGAAATATCAGCCTATGAGGTTTAGCAATTTAATAATAAGTTGTGACTATTAAAGTTATTTCGGTTCATTTAGGAATATTGACTTCAGCTTCTAGAAATAAGCAATAAGATATGCTCTTGAAGCATATCTACTTTCAAAGAAGTTTGAATCTTCTCCTTCGGTTCTAAGACGTTTTCGCTTGCTGCCTCAAACAAGTACAAAACCATTTCCCCCGAACTGGTAGAAAAGCCTTATTTCAATTATTTTTCCATGCCCACACCTCCAGAGGATGGGAAACTTTTCTTAAAAGTGAAATGAGCTGACAGCAGCTCCATGTTGCCTGGGGCCAGGGTTGGGGGGAGGAACCGACTGCAAAGGGGTACATGGGAAGTTATTGGGGTGATAGAAATGTTCTGTATCTTTGACTGGGGTCGTGGTTACGAGACTGTATACATTGGACAAAATTCACTAAATGTACACTTAAAATGGGTGAATTTGATTGTACATTAACCGTACCTCCATAAAGCTATTTTTAAAAATAGCTTTAAAAATAAAGTGAACCGGTACTTTTTTGGTGATCATTTACAAGAATATTCCAAATTCTATAAGAATCAGGAGGATTCTCATTTCAAAAGTCCTAAAACTGGTATGAAAAGATGTGTTCGACTGAAAAGCTAAAAGGAGTTTACATACTTAAATTCTATTTTTATTTGAAGCTAGCATAAAAAGGCGAAAAGAAATACAGTTTTTTAAATTACAGATCTTTATTCAATAATTTATGTAGCTCTTTTCTGTTTTAATTTCCCTTGGGGTGTATCCTTATTCTGATATGGATATTTTGAGTAAGACAAATATCCACCCATTCATTAAAAGTTTCTCTCATATAAAGGAATTCAATTTTTTTTTTTGATTGGTGCTAGACTCACAGACAGACAGAAATAAGCTGCCATTCTTCCATTTGATAGCCAGACGCTGCCAGTTGTAGCCAGGGCAGTCATGCTGTTAAATTAGGTCTAATGAAGGAGTAATTGCTTTAGATATAGTGAACCATTTCAAAGAAAACAAGGATTCTAATTGATTTGCAATTTGTTTGGCACATTGCATTGTCTGCTGCCATTGATTAGTCTTCTGGATTTCACACTGCATGTGTTTCCCTTTATTAAGGGAATAACAGGTTACTGATTACTTTCTTTCTGGGTTTAATGTAGCAGTTAATGTCTACTTTGTTCTTGTGTCATGTCACAGGCGAGGAAGGAATAATAGGCAAGTGGGTGGCCCTTTGCTAAGCAACTTCCCTGCTGCTCTGAGCTGTGTGCTCCGAGACAGGCTGAAAAGCGGATCAAGAGAAAGGGTTAGAATAGCAGGACTCACAAGTTAAGGCCTGAGTCAGGGTAGACATGGCTCGAAACTTGGCTTTCCCCTCCCAGTCAAAGCAGAGCATGGGACGAAGCAGCTGGGGGTAGATTTGTTCTTGTATCATTCGATGATTTGTAGACAGGATATGAATCTATGCCCATTGTTTTGTTTAATGGGTATGCATACTAAATGGACGCAGAAAAAGAATATTGGAGGTTGAGGCCTTTTGGTTCATTTAACCCTTTGGAAAGTGACATTCTGTTGGCACCTGGGAAGCACTTGTTGCTGAGGTGTCGATATGATCATCAAAATGGCTCTGCTGTTTATACCAACTGCAGGGGAGGGAGAAAAAGTTCTCAGGGTTACAGTCATTTCATTGCCCTCAAAGCGCAGCAGGAATTATTAGCTTAGCCCGGCGTGCCCCTTTGTTTTCCTAAGGCTCTGCTCCTCCAACAGATACTCATTCAAGGCGAATCCACTGCTCTCGGAAATGTGTTTTGCAATGGTGCACGGAACAGGCTCTCACTTAGCGGATCTAATCCTTTCACGGCTCGGCTTGTTAATGTAGCAACCGCTCAAAATGGGAAATGGATTCTCTAATGAGACAGGTCCCTTCGTGGCTTTATTCTCCCAGGCCAACCCCCAGGCATTCATTCAAGTACGCCCCCGCCCCCGACTCCAAGCTAGGGTCAGGCACCCCCTCTTCCCACCCAGCAAGCAACCCGTTATTCAGCACGCAGTCCTCCATCTCTAGGCCCCTTGCCTCCCCACGACCTTCCCAGAGCGCTTGGAAGCTCACAAATAACAAAGGGGTGTGGGCAGTAAAAGGTTCCCTTTTCTCTGCATCAGTTACCTCCTCTGAAGCCAGAGCCCACCTTTTCCTGAGCTCCCGACCTCACCAACAAGGTTGTAGAGAGGAGGTGCATTCAAAGTAGCCAGTGCCCAGGGTGTGCATCTCAACTTATCAAATAAACAACATTTTGCTATACTACCCAACATATTTCTATATTTGATGTTTTTACTTAACATAGTTTTTGTGCATATTGGCTTTCATAGTGATCCTGATTGTGATGAGCTTAACCAATGGAGCCAAGCAGTGAAGGTAAACGTGGACTCTGGTCTTAGTTCCTTTTCTTCTACCATATTTACTCCCAAGGGTCTTCCTAAAGCCTGTGTACTTCTCCTCCAGAAATTCCATTCTCCCCAAAATTCTAAGCAAGTAAAATTCAGGTTAAGAGGAATATTAAAGGCAATTTGGGAGCCATGACAGGGCAATCTGACATTTGAAGCATGCATTTAGAAGTGAAAATGAAGATAGTTCTGCCCATTTTGCTTTGGGGATGGTTGATTGGGGAAAATAAATTATATATACATGAGCTCAGGTCCACCTTTAGTCTGACAACTTTCCCTTATGTGTGTGCCATGGAATCCTTTGGCAATCTGATGAAGCCCATGGACCTCTTCTCAGAGTAATGTTTTTAAATGCATAAAATGAAATACCCAGGACTACAAAGAAAACCAATTATACCAAAGTAAAGTTATCAAAATATTTTTAAAAACAAATTGATATATAGCAATTTCTTTATTAGTACTTATTGTTAATGAATTTATTGCTTCAGATAATAAGATCTATGGATAGGTCTAGCAATTCCTATAATTTTGAAGTAATAATGAGTAATAATGAGTAATAATGAGTGATTAAATTTTGAATATCTAACCACTTTAATGTGTTATGAAATAATTTGTCTTTCCTCTTGGTGACACAATCACAGGCACTGATAACTATTATTTTTGTTGACTGCACCTATAATTGAAAGGGATTATTAAAAATAAAGATGTATTGGGGCTGGCCCCGTGGCCGAGTGGTTAAGTTCGCACGCTCCGCTGCAGGCGGCCCAGTGTTTCGTTGGTTCGAATCCTGGGCGCGGACATGGCACTGCTCATCAGACCACGCTGAGGCAGCGTCCCACATGCCACAACTAGAATGACCCACAACAAAGCATATGCAACTATGTACTGGGGGGCTTTGGGGAGAAAAAGGAAAAAAAAAAAAAAGATGTATTTTTTCTCATCCAAATTCATGGATCTCTAAATTCTATCCACCAACCCACAGGACCCCTGCCTTCTGCCTCAGTGGCCTCTTTCAAGGCTCCAAAAGGGCCCAGAGCTGTCACTGTAGTTCTAGGGAGGGGAAAGAGAGGAGAAATGAGCAGTGGCCCCGGTCCGAACTCACCAACCATATGACTGAACTGAATGTCATGGATCATAGATGTCCTCCATGTCTTCCTAGACTTTTGCTCCTCCCAGTGTCTCCCCCCATCTACAAAACTCATGTCTATATAGGTCAAGGCCATACAACATGGACACATGGAGAGAGGAGAGCTGAGCAAAACCAAAACAGAACAAGCACATAAATTGTGCCTCTCTCTGCATTATCTGAGTCTGATTACAAGACATGCAAATTTACAAGACATGCAATTCAATAAACGAAATATTTCTGGGGATTGGTAGGATGTGAAAGTAACAAAGTAAAACCATTATCAAAGAGAACAGAGCTCACATTTAGTTAACTAGGGTTGCCAGATTTAGCAAATAAAAATGAAAATATTGCATGAAACATACTTATACTAAAAAATTCCTTCTTGTTTATCTGAAATTCAGATTTAAGTGGGTGTTCTGTATTTTATCTGGAAATCCTAAATTAAAATATTGTATAACTGGCCGGCCCGGTGGCGCAGCAGTTAAGTGCGCACATTTCGTTTCAGCGGCCTGGGGTTCGCCAGTTCGTATCCTGGGTGCAGACATGGCACTGCTTGGCAAGCCATGCTGTGGTAGGAGTCCCACGTATAAAGTGGAGGAAGATGGGCACGGATATTAGCTCAGAGCCAGTCTTCCTCAGTGAAAAGAGGAGGATTGGCAGCAGTTGGCTCAGGGCTAATCTTCCTCAAAAAAAAAAAATATTGTGTAAGGCAAGTAAATCCAAGTGTAGACTATAATTAAGTGATGTGAGAGAACTCTTGTTTTACTGGTCAAATAATTTGAACTAAACTCAGAAGTGGAAAATTTTTGATTTGTTTTAGAATCAAAGAGGATTTTCAGGATTGAAAGAGATGAGAAGGAGTTAGGAGGCGAGGAGGAGGAATGAGATGAGTCAGAAGGCAGGAGGGAGGATGGCTGGAGACAAGCACTTTCTGTGCTTGGCTGAGAATCCAGAGCAGGTCAGCTCTGGCAGGACCTGACCCAGCGACTTCTTCCTCTCTGGGCCAGGACTCTGCCCTGACTCTTTTGAAATGGATGAGGCCAGCATTGCTTGGGCTTCTGCTTGATCCTCACAAGACATAAAGGAACCAAGGCTCGGGGGTTAAGCAACTTGCCAGAAGTCGCAGAACTGGGATTCAAATCCAGGGCTGACACACCAAAGACTACAAGCTTGCCCCATACCTTACTGCTTCTCTAGCAAGTAATACCCCAGATTTTAATCTCCCTGCTTCTTCCACTGCCACCTCTCCTGTTTACTATAGAGGAGGGAAGCTCTCAGAGCTGGTAGGCTTGGGTTGTATGCCAAAAACTTTGAAAGCTCCACTCTCCAGGGGCCTTTCCACTGTCCAAGGGAGGGCAAGTAAATTAATCAGCTGGGAAGCTCACTTCCTGAGAAGAAAAAGACAAGCCCCCATCCAGTTCCTTACTAACAACAACAACAACAACAACAACAAAGCAAATCCTCCTTATGAAGCCTCTCCCAGTCTTTCCTGTCCTCCTGGGTCGTGTGAATTCAGACTTGGAGTTTTACAGTTGAGGGCAGGTTCAGAGCCCAGTAGCTGCCTGTGGACCTAGATGCTCTGAAATAGCTCCTCTCTCCCACGCTGGAGCTACATCCCAGAAATGTCCAGGGCGCCATGTTCTAGAGGCCTTACAACAAGGGAAAGTGTTATTCTATTAATTCTTTTCATGCCCCAGAGCACAAGGGCCAAGACAACCACAAACAAACCTCAGACAATCTCTTTGGAAGTACAGACTTGCTGGAAATCTCCTGAGATGGTAATGCTGTGTCAGCCCAGCCAGCACCCCGCCATCCCCTGCAGGGAGCACCCCTGTGTGTAAAGCTGCTCCAAAACAAAGCTCCCCTGGGTGAAGTCTCACCATCAGACCTCCTCTAGACTCGGGACCCCATCACCCCGTGTTGATAGTCAGCTATTTCCCCCCTCTGCAGAGGCATTTCTCTTGCTTTAACACAAGTGGTATCAATAGGTTATTTATATTTTGAACTCTATTGAAAAGAGGATTATACCAGGACATTTAATTTTAGTTAAGAAAATATAGAAATTACTCCCATCTATGAAAAGCAGTGCTTTAAAATGAAAGAAAATAGTTCACTTCTCGCTGTCACAGCAGTGGCACTGGTAAGTACTTCTAAATTGCTCCACTTTGCTATTGTCTGAGGTCCTTGATAAGCATTCTGCATTTTAAGCTTTATCTATTTCTCATCATTAAAAAGCTCATTAGTTAGTCAGCATACTGGTACTTTCTTTACGGTTCATAAATTCAGATTATAACCTTGCGTCCCATAAATGGTGCTGCTCATTAAATCATCAAAACACTAGTGTAGAGACATTTAATGGTAAATTTAAAATTAGATTTCTACATTTAGAAATCTCAACAAAATGCCCTGACTGCCTAAAGTTTTTAAAGGGAGACATAAAATCAATAGGATTTTACTGTGTGGTAGGACTCTGCTTCTCAACGAGCTGTTGCAAAGATTAGGTTAGAGAGCCTGTGATCAATGCTGCCCATATAGTACCTGAATGAGGACATGGACCCAAGCCTAAATTTTTGATGCCAGGTTTTTCTGATCTAATATAAGTAGTATTCCTGTTTCCACAGTGGCCAAATTTTGCAATGATGTTCCTTCTAATATGGCTTTATTGTAAAGCTATGTGTCTTCATTTGAACCCATGATTCTTGACCACTATTTGGACAATTTGAATACTTGATGAAGCGTCTCAGTCACAGACTGACAGGCGATGGGTCAGATGGGAACCCAATGACCTCATTGACCTTGATTCCACACCCAGGTAACCTCAAGATGTGGAGAACCTTCTTAAGGATACGGCACAGCACTGGATATCTTGCCCTGACAGTAGTAATTGGCAGGAAGAGAAGATGGTAGCAAAGAGTGTGTTGGAAAAGTGGAATCCATAGGTAAGACATTGTCTTGTCATCCTGGCTTAAAGCAAGGAGCAAAGGCAGACTTACCAGTCAATGTTCTAAAGGGAAACAGAGGAAACTAAGTTCCCAAAAACCTGGGATTGACACCAAAGGAATAAGAATCAAGTGAGCAAGCATTTCTAAGGGTCCCTAACACACACACACATGCACACGCACACGCTGACACACACCCCTCCTCCTCTGTGTTCTTATTCTTCCTATTTGATATTTTGCCCTGGACTGGATACCGTGGATCTGAATGGGCTCATAATGCATTCCTACTGCCATCTTTCCCTAAAGTGGCCTGCCCAACTCCAACCCAAGGCCACTCTGTGTTCTAATCGTGAAGTGTCTCCTGCTGTCGAGGAGTGAGATAATGAGGCTGAAGGATGACAGCAGAGCGGCTTGCAGGTGGGAGAGGGCAAGGGGGGGAGTGGTTCTGGTGGCACACCTGTGAGGCACGGCATTCCCCAACCAAAGGCTCCAGGCTGGCTATCACGTTTCTGATGCTAGAGCACTTTCAGAATTATGCTTTCTGTCCTGTGCTGCACTTGGCAGGTAGGCAAGTTCAGTAATTTTAGCATGAATAAACTTGACTCTTTATTGCCCCACTTAGAATTCTGTCTAGAATGGGGACAGTGCTCCCTTCCCTGGCTGTTTACTCCCTGTCTTTCCATTTCCTTTATAGTGACTTTTGACAGTTTCTCTTTCCTCAGGCATCTCTGACCACAAGGTAGCATTTGGCGAAATAATTTTTATTCATTGAAGCCTATCTTTGAGAATCTTCCATAATGCCAAAACCTGGAGTTGCATGGGCCCTTGCCCTGTAAGAAGCGTATGTGGTTCACTGTTCCCTAAATACCAGCCTCTCTCTCTCCCCCGTCACTCCCCCACTGCCCACTCCACCACCTTCCATGTCCACATCCCACCAACTTCCTTACGTCACTCTCACCCCCATATTGTGAACATGCAGCCCAAGGAGACCAACGTCAGAGTACAATTCAGGAATTCTAGATTCTCTTCCCATCTCTACCAGGCCTGCCTCTGGGAACCCAAACTATTTTCTAACACCATGTGTCCTGGCATCTGTAAGTCAAAAATAATCACCTGAATACTGAATACTAGAGAGAAGCCAGCAGTGAAGAAATAGTGCCGAGTCATAGAGAATGAAGGCTGGAAGCACGTGCTAAACCATGTAGCTCTTCTGCATCAGCCACATATGTGAGATGAGGAAAATCCTCCTCGGGCAACATGTCTCCTTCTTAGAACACATTTTTCCTTAAACACATTGCCCAGCTTTACTGCCATCATTCTGATGACCTTGCCTCCCCACTGAAAACTTCACCCCCACGTCTTGGCCACCTTCTTGAGTTGAAGCAAACACCTTGAGATTTTAGCAAAGCATTTTTAAGTTTTGGCTCCATGTTTCCCAAAAGTTCCTTAAGTCGTTTTTCAAGAGCCTTAGCTTGCGTGGATGGTTCACTTTACACAACAGATGTGCTGTTGGGGGTGGGCAATTCATTTTTTGAGGATAGATTCCGTTTTTAATATATGAGAGCTCACTATATCAACAACCTATCTAATGAATTCTTTTATGAAGCAAAGAATCCAACACATTTCTATTTCAAAGAGCAGATTTTCTTAAGACAAGTCACACCTCAACACCCCATCTCTGCTTGCTGCTTGGAAGGAAACGCTGAGACTGTGAGCTCTCGCCTTAGTCAAACTCAGTAGAGGTTCCTTCTCTGGATCTTTGATGCCTGCCTGCCTAACTCTTCTGGGCAGACTCTGCTCATTCCAGTTTCCTCCCACTTAAACAAACAGAATATATTGCTACATTTTACCACCACAAGCCTGGCCCCAGCCTCTGCCATAGCTCACTTCTCTGACCTCTCCTGCTAAGCCAGGCCCTCCACAGCCTCTGCAGCCTGCGCACGGTCCCAAGGCCCGATTCCCTGGGCTTATCCTAATGTCTGCGGAAGCCGTTCTGAGCCCCGACATTCGGCTCACGATGATACACAGACAAGGGCTGAGCACTTCCAAGGAATCCAGCCCCAAAATTTGCCTCTCTCATCACAGCACTGTAGAAGTCAGGGCTGTGGTGGGTGGTGTTTCTTCCTGTAGTCTAGAGTTTCTGTGGACAGCAATCCCTGTCACTCCTTGCAATAAGCCAGTGTGCTGCAGCCCAACGCTGTAATAAAGCACAGTACACATGACGATAGCTCTTAGCCAGGCCAAGCCCACACTCTAAAAGGCGGCGCTCTTATCAAGAGGGTGAAAAGGCCCTCCAAATTCAGAAGCCTGAAAGCGACAGGACAAAGCTGGCCTACACTGGCTCCGCGCATGAGTTAAGAAACCTGGCCATGAGGAATCATTGTCTACAGAAGCCATGGAAACCCACTGTCCCCCAGTCCCGGCCCCCACTACTCCTAAAGAAGCCAATTCCCTGACATTAAATGTGCCATGACTCACCCACAACCGTAGAAAAGCACAAACTTACTGCACGTGTATTTTTCGTTGCTTTGTGTGGTAGGCAGAATAATGGCCCCGCAAAGATGTCCACATCCTCGTCCCTGGAACCTGTGACGGTGTTACCTTCCATGACAAAAGAGATATTGCAGTTGTGGTTAAATTAAGGACCCTGAGATGGGAGAGTATCCTGGATTATCCAGGTGGGCCCAATGTCATCACATGGGTCCTTACAATTGGAGACTTTCCCAGCTGTGGCTAGAGGGAGAGGTGCAATGTGCCTGGCTTTGAAGGGGCCACAAGACAAGGAGTGTGGGCAGCCTCTCGACACTGGAAAAGGCAAGGAAATAGAACCCCCAGGAGGGAATGCAGCCCTGGCGACGCCTGGATTTTAGCCCAGGGTGCCCATTTTGGACTTACGACCTCCCGAACTGTAAGACGTAAATTTGTACTGTTTATGCCACTACGTTTGTGGTAATTTGTTGGCCGCCATAGGAAACCAATACAATCTATATAACAGTTTACTAAATTTGTTGCCACAATTTATCTTACTTGAACACTTTAAGAGCTTTCATCACCTCTCTCTCTCCCAGAGGTTTTCTAGGAACAAATTACTCCCTTGCCTTTTAATTTTTTTCTTTCACATGTAGGCTGAGGCTTATTCAGGCTCACTCCAGTGAAGGCTCTAGCAATATTATCTCAGCATATGGCCCCAGGCAAGAACAGTCCACACAGGATGCTACGTTTCTCCCTCGGTAAGGCGGGCAGAGGGTATTGTGTGGGGTCAGCAAATGCATTAACCACAGACATACTCCAGGGATGAAGAATGAAAAGAAGATGTTTTGACCAGCTTGACTGTGGCACTCCATCCGTGGAGTTGTTCCCTGAGTCTAAATTGCCGCTGACTGGGCAGTTTTCCTTCTAAAAGCTTCAGGATGACTGGAGTATGCTGCCCTGGGGGAAGGGCCTGGGGGGGAAGACAATAGCTCTGAAAGAATCATAGCTCTCCCCCACTCCAGCCCCCCCCCCACAATGAAAAGTTAAGAAAACAGCCAAATGGATGCCTCAGAGAAATGCCTAGTCAAGCAGTTGGTCCACCCCTGCCTGTTGAACATTTGGGTCACCCAATGCAAATGTTAAAGCTGTGTTCAAACCAGAAAAAATAAAAATAATAAGCTGTCAGAATAATTACTAAGAACATGCAAGGATTATACAAAGTAAACTGCAGCCTGCAAAAAAGAGAATTGCATGTTAGCTAATTGTTAATTTTAGCCATCGCCGCGGCTAATTACCATGGCACACAGTGACTATTAGCGTGATGCTCCAGCACCTGCTCTCTCCAATGAACAGATTTCTTCATCGCTAGCACAGGAGCAAAATGTGTAATTATTGGCCATCATTGGGGCGATTTTTCAGTGATTCTTTTGTGCAATGTGAATAAAGCATAATGACATATTTTATTAGAGGGCAAATAGCTGTTTGTTAATGGAAATGATTTGAAATCCAAAAAACTAGAAGCTAGGAGCATGTTTTCGGTATCAGCGTGAATTCAAATGTATTTTCTTTTAACTCTTTATAAAAGGAGCATAGAAATCAAATCTAAACTGAGTATAATATATTTAATGATATGTACAAACACAGCATCGATTAATTACCTCAAATGCTTTTAGTGCTACACCATTTATTTTGTTTCAGTCATGTGTTAAATTTTAGTATTTCATATTTAAATTCTTATTTCTTGGTCCGAGAGACTGGTGAAGCTGGCCTGCGTCACACCTCATTTCCTGCAGAACTCTCTTTTTATTGGTACACATGGCACTTGCAAAAAGTGAGCCAAAAATCCGGGCTTCAGTGCTGTTGGAGCTGGGCACGGCAGCACCTCCCTGAAGAGATGAGCATGAATTAGGTTATCAACACCCAACTGTCAGCCACTGGGTGGATTGCACATTGTAAATAAGGTGCCCTGAGGACAAGACTGGAACTCTTTCAGGCTTGGAAATGACATTCGTTTCCCTTTCATGACAAAATTAATAGATCTACTACAGGAAGCTATCAAAGAACAAAAGCTCTTTCTATCTTCATCTAAGGCATATAATGATCACATGTGAGTGTACGTATGTATGTGCATGTATGTCTGCATGTGTGCATGTGTACGTATTTATCTACTAGAAAATAGTACTTCCATTGGCAATGATGCAATATAAGAAATCAGGTCTTTTCTTTCAACTTTGCCCCAGACAAGGTTCTCAAAGCCCTTTCTGCCTTCATTTTCTCCCCTCGCCCTAATCTTTGTATTTTTATAATGGGATAATAGTTCTAAATACGGCGCTATGGAGCTTAAGTCTAAAGTCTTCCGGAACTCTCAGATAAAAAACCATTTGAGAATGGATTAATGAAGAACTGATACTAACATGATCAACATATTCCTGTTGTTTTGATCAGGCTCAGGGGGAAAAACAAGCTGGTTCGAAGAGAGTGTTTAATTCCACCGCATGTTTATACCTTATTTGTATTTCTAACTCTGAACACTGTGTGCTGAATTCTTCCTAAACCATGACATGAGAAAATGTTCTCAACAGGAAAGATGAAAGGGCTGCGCTTGAGATGTATGTTTGCTGAACTTTCGTCACTCCATTCCACTCCGAGGTTCGGTTATGAAAGTTGTGTATTTTCAAAGGTCACTGGAAGGCAACCCACCTCTGTGTTCCCAGTGTGGAGAACCTGCTTCTCATCGCCGGGCATATTGTTTTATCGCCACTGTTTACAAACAGGGAGAAACTCCCGGGAAAGGGCCCTCCCCTTTCTTACCGCAGGCTTCCCACTATTTTAAGATGCAGATAAGTTCGGTATTCAGGTTCACTGTTTGACCCATTAAACTGGTATTGAGGTATAATTTGTGTGTTTTCCCAGTACCGTTGCACATAGAATGGGGTTCATTTCCACACGTTTGAATAAATTTATCCAGTTCAGTGAACCTGTTGTGAAGCTCAGCAAAACTCAGTAGGTGGTTTTAAAGTCCTGTAATTAGCCCATTACAGGAAATCTGTACTTTGGATTTTTGCACATCGGTTAATAAGCATAACATGCTTCATATATCAATAACATTACATTAAATGATGCAATATAAAGGAATCAAAGGCCAGTGGAGCTAAACAAAATGCTTGAAAGAGACCTCAAATTAACACGCTTAATTCCAACTCAGTGCACAGGAAAAGGCTCTCGCTCTTACTGTACCCGTTCCTCGGGAGCCCACAACGACACAGCCGTGCGCAAGGTGCCTGGTGCCTGGTTTCCACGTCCTACCTGCCTTTTGTCAACTCCGTGCAGCTTGGGATGGGCTCACCTTCACCCTGTTTCCTTTCCTTTCTCATCATGGACTAGGACATGAGTTGAAGGGGTAGAAGAAAAAAGGAAAAGAAGAGGATAAAAGACTTCAGCCCAGCTACGACTTCCTGGGAGAAGAGTCACGTTAGCACTTCCGTGATTCAGGGGGCGGAGCGGGCCGGGCCTGGCTCTCCCTTCCCCTCTGCTGGCTTCTCTCACTCACGTGTGTTTGACAACCACTTCAGAGTGGAGTGCTGCGTGAATGCCACACACGGAACTTTACCTGTAGAGTTTTAATCATTTCACTAGAAATATTCCTGCCAAGCAACCCTGTGTAATATTGCCTCACTCTGGCCTATTTGAAAAGCTTTTCGCCTCCCTATGGATGAAGTTATAGTTCCACTTAACTGGTCCCCAAATATAGTGTAACAATAAAGTAAACCTGTTCCTGTGAATCCAGAAATGAGTGCAGCATTTAGACAAGTTGCACTATTGTTATATAACCAGTAAGAGAAAATAGTTGCACTGCAAGTCACTCTAGAATGTAAGCTCCGGGAAGCCAGGCGCCAGGACGGTCTTGTTTCCCTTTGTATTCCCCTTGCCCAGCGCAGTCTGTTTATTCATTTATTTTTCAACTATTTATTGAGTACCTTCTGCATACCAGGCACTGCAACAGGTTTTGGAGATGCAGCAGTAAATAAAAGAAACTCTGAATAAAAGAAACTGGCCACTTGGCCAAAAGTCTACCCTGTAAAATTAATTCATCAAATTATCAGTTTACTGAATCACTGTTTTTTCAAATTTACCAAAAACATGTTTCTTTTAACTATTTATACAATTTACAACAATTTGTATAGGATGGTTTTAGGTGATGAGTTTTCATTTGCTTTATATACCAGCATTTTGAGGAATTTTAATTTGTCAAAAGCTACAAGTAATTTACTTTTCTTGTGGATACGTTTTATATCCATAAATACTTCATATTTTACCCAAGATTTGTTATTTTCCTTAGAAATATTCAGTCTTACACAGATTCCTTGTTTTAAAGTCATTTGCAGTTTTGTCAACTATTTAGCACTTACGCAATTATTTTTGCCAATTTTCTAAGAGGAACATTGGCCTTAGGATATGATGTTGTTGCTTCATTATTTCCTAGTTCATTTCTTATTTTAGTTATCTTTTAGCATTTTTATAATTTTTAGCCAACTTTTTAAGTCCTTTTTTTGGAAATTTTAGTTTTATGGCAATATATAAATCAAATTTGAAGTTTTGTCACTCATTTAATTATGCCAACCTCTTCTGAGTCTCCTCACTTCCTTTATGCATCTTTGAACACATTTGCCCTCTCATTTCAAATCTTTTTGTGCATACAACCAGGTAAAAATATCTCAATTTCTCCTTGCTAGAAAATAAAAATTGAGCATTTCATCTTCAGCTACTTCTAATTTCTGTAATTTTCTAGCTTTTTCAAATTATAACCATGATTAATGCTCTTTGCACATTTGCTTGGTGGCATGGTGGACTTAATTTTTGTTTCTAGCAATTAAATTTTTAAATTTCATCATTACACATGGGATCAGATTGCTTCAATTGACTCAGAGTTTTTCTCTATCTTTCCGGATGTCATTTAGAATTTCTCTTTAAGCATCTTTACATTCTTTCACCAATGCCTCGAATGGCCTATCAGCCTTGATTTTATATGACTAGCAATTAGTGTCTAAAATCTCTGATTTTCACGTTGATTTAGTTCTGAATCCCTTTTTAGCAATTTCATTCTTAAGGGAATGAATGTCAGAATTGGGGTATTAATCTTAAGTAAAGTTTGGGTTCCTGATTATTCAACACCCTTTCCTGAATATTAAATATACACCCTAAAAGGCTAAGCCATCCTCTGACCCTTAGGTGTTGACAATCAAACATTCCTTAAAAATGCTGTTATGAAGACAAAATTAAAACCAATCAACTAAACCTTCACAGAAATCATCGAAAGCTGTTAAAACATTTTATCCAATATAATTTGCTATATAATTTATAAACAGAAAGATAATCCACTCTGTCAAACTGGTACATTGCTAAATGTGGCAAAGGGTCATTCAGAAAACTGGATATCAGGAAGTTATTTTTATAAGCGACTTAAGAGCTAAAAAAACAAAGCAAAAAAAAAAAAAACATGGTCCCCGACCTCACGGAGCTCACAAGTGCAGGAGCCAGGCATGAGGCAGAAGTCCTATTTCACAGGGTAATGAGGCCGTGAGGGCACATCTGGGGGAACGGCCCTCAGAGGGAGGCCAGGTGTGGAGAGTGAAGTCAACCAGGTGGAGGCGGGGGACAGCGGCCTTCCTGGAAGAGAGAACGGCGTGTGCGGGGCCCAGGGCCTACAGCAGAGACCCGAGGCCTCCATAGCTGTCGAATGAATGAATGATCTGTGGTAGGAGACCTTGGATACTCTGAGCCCTCCCTCAGAAGATGGCCCTCCTTGACGCTACCAGTCCTGCCACCTCCTTCCTGCGGAGTGTGCCCGGGAGGCCTGCCAGCTGAGACCTGCAGGGAGCTCACTGGGGCGCCCTGTCACCCACACGCTGGGACAGCTTCTCTGGCCCTCACCCCGCCCTCAGTCCTGTCTCAAAGTTTTCCTAGAAGCAGGTGTTGAAAGAGTACAGGAAACTTCTGTCAGTAGCTGTAGACCTCGTCAGCCGTCGCCAGCTCTCTGAAGACGAGCATTCCTGGAGAGTTAGTAATAAGCTTCATCCACAGAAAGCCGGGTCTCTGAGCTCCTGCCTCACTCCAGGCTTGTTTTCTCTGAATTTACTTCTCTGCGGAGGGACATGAGAATCTCTTTGGGTGTGGTCTAAAATGCACAGTCCAGGAACTCACCCCAAACCCACAGAATCAGAATTTTAGGGGAGGGGATCTGGGATATGCATTTTAACAACCCCTTACCCGGGTTATTTTACACCCTGAAAATTGAGAACTGCTAGTCTTAATGCTGAATAAATACAACTTGAAGAGAATCTTGTGGCAGGGTTTATCAGATGGGGTTTTACCTGTTTCTTTAAGTAAATTGTTTCAACTTACTCGCTCCCTCATGTTGGAAAATTTGTGTGGGTGAGGGGCGCCACTGTTCTTTCTCTCTTAACGCCAAGCAGAAGTTCAAAGCCTAGGTAACTGATCCAAGTGGGGAGACCATTTGGAAAATCTCTGCCACATGCATCCACAGGCTTCCTTCTTCAGAGGGGACCAAAGCTCGTCCTAATAAGTTTCCAGGAATCCTGCCCCAGGGAAGTGGCCAGAAAGCCGCAAAGAGGAGAATCGTCATTGTCCTCTCAGGGTGAGGAGGCACGGAGCTCTAACTGTGCAGGGCATTATGCAGACCTTCTTTTTGCATCTCAAAGATTCACAGCCCTTATTAGCAACTGGTGGATGTTTGATGCATGTTTTTAAAAGTACTTTAGTCACACTAATGTGTACCCACTACAGAAGAAGATTGATTTCCGTCAGTGACATCATCTCTCAATAATCCAAGGTTAAAATAGAGGACATTGTATTTCCTAAGTGCATGTACATCAGCTCTCACTTTGGTGTATACACATATGGATGTGATATTTTTTCTGATACCACATCTCAACCTGTCACCTCTTGGGTGTATTGAGAAGAAACAAGTAGCTGAAATGTGGTAGAGTTACATACTCGAATATTCATTTATTTAACCAGCTTTTGTTGAACACTCAGCCTTTAGTTAGGTGCTGGGGATGCAAAGATAAGTAGGATCTTGGCCCCTGCCCTCCTGTTGTCAACAGTCTAGTAATGGAGGCAGTCTTTTCAGATAATTGTCATACAATGAGATATGTGTTAGCAAAAGTAGCCTGATTCCTCAGAACTTTCTCAGGTTATAGGAATAGTGCCAGAACTTTCTGAGACAGTTAAAAATAAGAAGGATCCACCTTCATCATCGCAATTGCTATCGTCAAGATACCAGGCCATCATGCACAGTTGGGGGGCACAAAAGGGTACCACAGTCTAGGGGGGTACCAGTCATTTCGTAGACATCATTGATTTATACATTTACTAGGATAATTTATTGATAAATGGGAAAAGGGCGCACCATTTCATAATAAAGACAAAGGACATTACGTGGCTCTTCACAGCCCTCCCACGATGGTACCATTTTTCTATCCATTAGGCTTTCCATCATTTGATCCTTAAAACAACTATGTGAGGCAGGCATTATTGGCCCAGTTTACAGATGGGGAAACTGAGGTTTAGAAAGTTTACACAGCTTGTTCAAGGTCACAGAGGTCCACACGTGTGATGTTCATGATTGAGAGCTGGTTGAAGTGCGTTACCAATTCATATTCTGAATTGCTTTGCACAGCAGCCCCGAGAGTCCCAAAAGATCCCAGCTGAATTGCGAACCAGTTTGTCTTTGATTCAGACAAGCCCAAAGCACCAGGAATTGCCTGCTGTCTGGAAACTTATGAGAATATCAGAAAAGTTCATTGCTGTGTTCTAGAGGGTAGACTAAGTCATTCCCGGAATGTTTACATTTCCTTGGTTGTTTGGAATTCTTTGCCATATATAATAATGGATCACTGCCCAGACTCTTGCTGGTAAAATTTATTTACTTGAGGTATTTATTGTATGCTCACAATGTGGAAGGCACTAGAATTGGTTCGGACATAGATCCTAGATCTCAGGAAACTTACAGGAAAACAAGGGTGATGAAATGTACAAAAATAATTGAGAGGTAGATTGTCGTCATTGTTCAGAAGAGAGAAGGATTCCTTCTAGGTAGCACGGCAGAGAAAGCTTCATGGAGGAGAGAACATTTGACCTAGACCTTGAAAGAGGGGAAGGAACTGGGCAACCAGAAGTGGGAGTGAGGAGAAGATCCTCAGAGAGAAGGCCCATCCCAAGCAAAGGCAGGATGTAGAGAGCAAGAACAGGTACAGAAAATGGAGATTAATCCAGTTTGAGTGAACTACAATGAAGCCATCTTTGAGGAGTTTTCTCGGAAACAGGAAAAGAAAGTTTCTTTCTTGATGTAGACACTCAAATCATCTCCTACATAGATAGCATCCCCGACATAGGTATTCTTCTTGAGTTTTGAACGAGAAAATGATACCTTGGTAAATGTTCCAGGTGAAAATATTGTCTTTAGATTGTATGGCAATGACACCACAAAATTCCCAATGATGCGAGACTAATAGTTCAATATACAACAGATTTTCACTATTCGTGCCATCCTTTTTTTTTTTTTTAAATGATCTATAAAGCCCCTGTTAACCTCTCAGGATGGGTGAAGATTTGTTAGATGATCACAATGGCATGAAATATCTTATGAAAAGAAAGATCCAGGTGATCACCATGAATGAGGCATTATTCTCTAATAACAGCAACATGAAAACACAGTTGCCATTTCTCTCTCTTTTAATACCTCAACATCTTTACTCATACAGTTATTAAATGGCACTTCTATCTACCTGACAAAGATACGGCTGAAATTTTACCCTCAGTCCACCACAGGCTTCTCCTTCAGAAAGTTTCAAGAGGAACATTTCAGAAAGGAATAATTAGAAAGAAAAGTGCTATAATGGGCATTCTTTCATTTCATAGATGCAATTTTAAAAATTAAATTATTCTTGCAGTCAACTACCTGGGTTTGCTATAAATCATTTCAAATGTTAAAACTTTGATTATAATCTATTTGCCCCATGGGGAAAAAAATCATGAGGAGTTAAAATCGGACAGAAATCATGTACAACTCTTTCTGGCCAGTGGCTTTGCAATTTGTTAAAGATCTTGAGCATGACCATTGGGCAAAGACAGTAACGTAATGACCTGGCTCCCTCCCTGGGGCTTGTGAAGGAGTATAGCTGACAAGCCTTGTTTGCAGAGAGATGAGGGATCCATATCTGCCTGCTGTGTGAGATCCTCATTTTACCCAGATTAACAATAACTAATTGGGGCTATTTCCAATTTTGTGGCATCACAGGTTGCATTTCGCAGGCGAGCTGTATCATTCGATAATGGGATGCCTTCATTACAGCATCTGGCAGAGGAATTTTTGGCATCACTCAATGACAGAAAGAAAGTTAATTTGAATAAAAAGTTGTATGTGCTTAGGTCTTAAGTAAAAGAAAAATTAGAGTAGACTGTCTTTTCTTTTAGCTGAAAAACAATCCAAAAACATAATTTTAAAGACAAAAAAAAGTTCCTGAGCTAGAAAAGTTGCCCAGGGAAAAATAAAACAAAACTCTTGAAACTTAAGATATTATCTCGAATATATATAATTAGAATGTGCAAGTAAAATGTGTGATGGACTGAAATAAGAAGAAAGGACTTAAAAATGTGGAAAGAGAACATGTAAGAAACTGGCTCAAGTAGTTACATCTGGTAAGAGAACTTGGGATGGTGGTCAGTGGGTGAAAGGAAGCTTTTTTTAAAAGTTGTTTGAATAGTTAACTTGTAAATGACTATATGTTATCTTTAATTTTTCTAAATTAAAAATAACTTTCAACACATTAGTTGTGTTCTTAGTATTTGTAGTGTTTGCTTTTTTTCAAAATATATTATTCCTTATGTGCTTGCTTCAAATAAAGTTTTAGAAATTGCTGGATACAAATGATAAGTGAATAAATAAAGACACAAAACCCTCTGAGAAAGCAGCTGGGGTGCATAGGCTGAAGGGGATTAAAACAAAGTATTTCATTGCTCTCACTTTTATTCATCTCTGTTTTATATTCTACATTCTAAACCTCATAGACTATCTCTGCAGATTTCATAATTTCAGTTTAACCCAACTCGTCCACCTTATAATTATGAATGTATGGCCATAATTAACTGAATCACTTTGAGAGAGAAAAAAAAATACCCTACTTAAGGCTAATTGGATGAATCATGAATGCCTGGAAGAATGCATTTCAATAAGATGAAAAACTTTGGATAAAAATTTAATGAAGTTTCCAGTTGCATTTGACCACAGAGAATATTGATAAACGTTCATTCCATGCAGATTATTAAATTGTATTGACTTAGGATCCCAAAGTCTCAACACCACCATTGCCTGCAGAGGAGACCCGATTGCACTTACATGTCACATTCATAAAAACAGCGCACTAATTGGGAGTCTCCCGCCATCTGCACACTTGCTTCCAGGCGCACATGAAATGATCAATGGGAAAGCAGGGTCAATCCAGGCAGACTGTGAGTGAAATTAAAATAATAAAATGTCTAAACATTTAACTGCAAATAGGAAATCTTTATACCCACCCACACCCTATTCTGTAGCATAAAGCTAAGGCATAATTATTCATATACCTCAAGTAATTTGCAGGCTCCATACAAAATCTCGTTTAAAATAAGAAATTGCTATTTCTGCACATTTATTCTACCAAATGCCAGCTAATTGCTGCAATGGCCATTATAAAGAATAATTTTCTCTTAGTGAAAAAAAAAAAGGAATGAAGAGAACATTTTCTGGTTTTGTTCCACTGCGAAGGCTCTATTCAGTGAATACTGAATGCACAGCGTTTCACTGCTACGTTTATTATGCTGAGAGGTCAAGTATTACACAGCATCTTGTATTACGCTTTGCATGCTAAGTATTTCACTTCACAAATTGACCCTCCGGTGTACTTACTACATAATGCTTTAAAAACCCAGCTAAAACGCAGGACAATTAGCAATACTTTCACTCCCAGTTAACAATGGGAACACCAATGTAGGTGATTGCATTTACAGTGTAGCTTTCTTCACAAAACATTTTTGACACATTAAGGTACTTCGGAATTGTGCAGTACCAGTCCTCTCTTGTGAATGGCTTTCCAGCATTTGCAGAAACAGTTACTGTATGTTAGAGCTTAATTGAAAAGAATTCAGCCACTGCCTATGAAGCACCAATTAGGGTGATATTATATCATAAAAAGCTGTAATATCCATTTTCAGACTTGTGTATCAGCCAATACAAAGTAGGACACAATTAAAAAGGTATACAGTTTAAACTCTTGAAACTGTTAAATTTAATTAGGAGTTCAGTATGAGAAAAAAAAAAAGTGGGGGAGGGGGCGTGGCAGAGAGAAGGAAGTTGTCTGCAGAGCTGGAAGACCCGCAGGCGCTGGCCGCCCAGGACTACAGAAGTTGGTCCTTTCCGTTTAAACCACCTTTAGTTAATCTAAGTGTGTGGTGTCTGCTTTGCCCCCGCGACTAGTTTCTGGGGTTAGGTGAACATTCACGCTAGTCAGGAAGTGCCGCTTTCCAGTAATTCCGGCGTCTGCTGACGTCTGGGAGGGAGAGAAAGCAGAACGCGCTCAGGATCAGGGAAGCGGGAGTGTGGTGCTGATGTTCTCTTGCCCACACAGGCCACACACAATTAAAAGGGAGTTAACTGCATTGCTTTTCATGAAGAAAGACACAGATAATTGTAAAATAAAATGGACATGGCCAGATTGGTAGAAGTGTCTTGGCAGGCTTGGTTCTGAATGTAATATTTAAATACTGCAACCTGCAGGAAATCCCACTTTGAGGTGACAGCCGGCAGGTAATTATCAGTAAAACAACATTATCAGAGTTCTCCCGCATAGCATGTTTGACCGACTGGAGTGCTTCTCCTTACAAATCCCCCTAATATCCATTTCAATCTGCTTTAATATGTTCACAAGTTGAGGCTTATTTTGAATTCCACTGGGTAAATGAGGACAGCACACTCTGAATTTGCATACTATGCACATTCCTTTCATTTATAGAGGGTTTCCAGAGTAGTTTTTAAAGGAAACTGTTAACACCCAGAATCCAAAGAAATTCCTTTACTATAACTAGAATGAAAATAGAAAGCAGCCCATTTGTCTATTGTATTTATTTCCATTTGAAGCTATATAACAGGTCTGTGAAAATGATCTTTATTATGTTTGAAAGAAAAAATTATTTTAATAATTTATCAGTGGTAATGCAATTTTCTGAGGTGTTTGAGGTATTGAAATGAAAAGCTAATTAAATTTTTTAAAAAGTCTGTGTTGGAAAAATGGAGGTGGGAAAGTCCTCAACTCTGATTTGAGAAGGTCCCTCTTCATTCCATGAGGTTACTCCAGGCCTTTTTTTATTTCCACCTCTTTCCTGTCCAAGAAATAAGCAGAACTGAAGTGACACTGTACTGATGAGATAAATTTGAGTTTTAGATTACTTAAAGCCACGTAGTCCACGTTCCCTTCTTTCTCAACCAATTCTTCATGACTCTTAAAAAATCAGCAAACAGAAAGGGGTATCTCATTAAAGAGACAAGGACGCCCCGCTCTCAAACCCACTGGCAGTTCAGACAATTTAGAAGACAGTTGTTACTGTGGAGCGGTTTCTGATACCTTGGTTTCCAATACCTTGAATTAAATTGGACATTACATCGTACAAGCTGGTTTTGTTTTATCGGTTGTACGTGTAACAAGAGGCATATTTTTACTGGGAGATTCTGCCTTTGAAAACTGTCTGTTAGCAGACTCTAAGGTGATAGTGGTATGAGGATGTTTTCCCTCTTAATGAAAGTGGAGCCAAAATGATGAATGTGATTAATATGAGAGATTTTAAGGGATATGAATGTGAAGGGGTTTAGATAATGCTCAAGAAATTGCACAGGAATTATAAACTGAGCAATCTAGATTCTGACCTTTCCATCCAATCTCTTTTCTGAGTTAGATCCCTTTTCCCAAATAAACAGGAGGGAGGAGGTTCCATTTGACGGTTTTAATGGCAATTCAGAAGCTTGTTGTGTTAAGATTCTTTCGAGGTGACAAAAGATTTTGCAAATGTTTTCCTAAGTTTGTTTTTTGACTGATGATATTTCTGAAATTCTCACCCTATAAGGAGGCTAAGAGAATTAATTATCCCAGGTGGTCTGGAATTGATTTGATGATGAAAATTCCTGCTGAGGTATCAAAGATCTATTTTTATTCTTTTCTACAGGAAGAGAAATGTCTCTTCCTCCACTAGCCAATTCTATCAAAGGATGCCGAGAGGCTTAGACATCAGGACCTCACTTTTCCTTCCATTGTAGTCTTCTATCTTCTTTGTACATAGACCTCACTGTGCCCTACTGCTCAAGAAATAATCAAATTTTCATTCACCATCAATATCCAGGGGTCATATATATACACAACCCTGGAGCAATATGAAATGTAAATGGGCGAAGTGGACTGGGCATAAGAAAACAAGGGGTGGGAGTGGAGCCACTGGTGAACTAGACCATGCAGTTACTCAACTGCAGGCATTTGGGCCGTGCAGAAATGTGATCTTACAATTGCAAGGTCTTCCAGTTTTTCAAGAGAAGCCAGAAGTGTGTGTGTGTGTGTACATGAGACAGAGATTCCCTGATTTTAAAACACAAAAAGTAAAACACATCTATGGCCCAGCTTTGGTGCAAGGGGCCACCAGTTTGCAATCCCTGATACAAATCACCTTCAAGTGTGTTCTAAGTTTCCTTCCTTATGTAATGGACTGTCATCTTATCAATGTGAAATGGTTTGCGTTTCTATAGGCATTGAACTTCTAACTACGATGTTGAGCACACAGGGCAGATATTTCTTCTAGTACATGTATCTTCTTAATCACCTGAAATTAAACTGTGTGGCCAGAAAACCTTGTCTCCAGACATGAGGAGCTGCATTCTAGTTGCCATTTGCTAATAATTTTCATTATATTGTCTAACGCTTATTGATCTGTCCCTTGGTTCTGGAATGCATGTTTTAGATGTCTTGTCTGACTTAAGCCTCACAGCAATCCTATCAGTCAGAATGAGCTAGGTGACAGTGCAGTAACAAATAACCCAACAATCACTACAATTTAACATAACCAAAGTTTATTTCTCGCTCATTCTACATGTCCGACGTGGATCAGGAGGGTGACTCCGCTCATTATGGTTGCTTAGGACCCCAGGCTGGAAGAAGTTTCATCTCAACCAGTGCCTCTGCCATCACCAAGACAGGAAAAGTGGATGAGGCAAACCATGTGCTGGCCCCTAAAGCTTCTGTCCAGGAGAGACACAGACAACTTCTGCTTACCCTCAGTGGCCTTCAAGTTTCCCTAAAGGGACAAATGCCTGAAAATATAACCCAGTAGTATATTAAAAAGAAGGAAAAGAAGAGTACTTCGGAGTGACATGCTTTATGGAATATCAGAAAAATCTCATAAAGGTACTAAACCAAATCAGGTATTTGCATAGGAATAGGCAAATCAGTAGAACAGGACATAGAATAGAGAAATAGTTCCCAATAAATATGAGAATTTATTATATGATGAAGATGACAGTCTGATTCAGTGGGAAAGGGTGGGTTTTAAAAAACGATATAGAAAAATTAAGTTGAACTCATATACAAAAATAACTTTAGATGGGTTAAAAACTTATTAAATAATAAAAATTTTTCAAGAATGTACATGTGAAAAAAAAAGAATGTACACGTATGGGGTAATTTCCATAACTAAGACAGTAAACCTAGAAGCTGTGAAAGAAAAGATGCACATTTTTTAGCTATATTAAAAAGTATATATTTCAAATGATAACAAAAATAATTTGGAAAAAAACTTTAACATAGATGAAAAATACAAGATCATTATACAACAAGCCCTTCCAACATACAAGCCAAAATAAAAATAATCACCTTGCAAAGGAGCAAAACCAGATGGCCTGTAAATTTATGGAAAGACATTCAAACTCACTAGTAGTTAGGGAAATGGAAAATGAAGTAACAGTGAGGTTTAAACCCATCAGTCTGCAAAAGGAAAAAAGGGCAATAACGTCCATTTTGGTGTGGATGCAGGGAGAAATGGTGCTCTCATTATTGCTGGTGGAAATGAGAATTGTTGCAATATTTTTTGGAAAACAATCTGGCAACTGATTAAAATTAAATAGCCACATCCTTTGACTCAGAATTCTCACTTTCTGGGAGAAAAGCCCTGGTACACAAGGACGCACGTACAAGGCAATTAGTCACAGCGTTATTCAGTATAGCGGAAAACTAAGAACAAAATAAAGCATGGTACACCTCCACCAAGAAGTAGCAGGAAACAAAGTAGAACTATGCCAGTTGACTTGGAGACATTCTCCTGAGGTATTTCCTAGTGAAAAAGACAAATGTAGGAAAATGGTATATAATATAGTCCTATGGTTTAAAAAATGGTCCAAAAAATCCATGCATGGGACTGTGTAAGTACTTATATATATATGCTTACATAGGATTATATGACCATGGGTAAAATATATGCAAAGATACAAGCTAGTCTGATAACATGGGTTATGGTGGGTGTGGGGCAGCAGCAATGGAGATGAGGAGCGAGGAGGTTTGCAAAAGGAAAAATGAAAAAAATAGTCTGCACCAAAAGCCCCAACATATAAGCTATAATCCCATTTATTTATTAATGCAAAAATTCATATTAGTGTGTATGTGCAAATAATTTCTAAATATAATAAAAATGCAAATCTTGTCATATAAAAGCAAACAAAACATTCCAAACTAATGGCCCTTGACTGTGATTTAGGCTTTAGATTGATGAAGTCAATCACTCATCAAACGCTAAGAAGGACTGAAGGTGTCGCTGCCCAATAGCAGGTGCTCCCCAGAGGTAGATGGCATCCGTGGAGGCAGGCAAAGTTCTCCGCGTTCATGAAGTATGCCATTGGGCTGTGTGTTTGTTGGATCTCCAAAGCATATGGATCTGCCATCAACCACACCTGCCCTATCCCTATTCTTCAGGTCCTTTCCAGAGACAAGATCCACAAACTCTTTGCTCTCCATATGGGCTGAAGTCTTCCCCAACTGCCTCAGTCTCCAAACAGGGGAATGCGTTCATCATAGTTTCTGTTAGCCAATAATTTTAATAATGATGGTTGAACGTGGGTTTTCTTCTAACTGACAGGTCTGGCAAACCTATCTGGGCAAAGGTTTGTAATAGAAATTGATGTACATTTTGGACTGGACCTCCTGTAGGACAAAACCTCTTGTTTCACAGCAAAGTAACTGTGAAGGAAGCTATTGAAGGAAGCTATTGAATCTGGTTGCAGCCTGGAAGTTTCAATAATTAGTAGTCTTGCAGTAGCTACTAAGTAATTGCTTTTCTTTAATTGTGACTTTGTCACTCTGAAAACCATTTGCAGCCTCTGGTCAACCACCTGGCAAGCAGAGAGACCTTAACCGAAGAAGAAAACAGTTTTCAAATATTTGAAGCTTCCATTCTTAGTGCAGATATTTATTTAGGTGTCTCTCATAACTGCCCAGCAATTCAAGGTGGTGGAGAAGGCAGGAAAGGAGCTCGCAGATTTCTGATTTCCATCACTTAGCCCCCTGTACTATTGGCTTAAACCTCCACCGCCAAGCTGGTGAGACAGAGAGAACAGGTGACTGAGTCAACGCCCGCTCTGCAGTGATGGCTGGAGGCAAGTCACTTCCACTCTCCACAGCCCAGAGTTCTCGTGCATTCGCTAACATATGATCTCAGAGAACCCTGCTCTTTTACTTAATAGCACTTATAAACATTTGTGATTATATGCTTGTGTGTATGATTATTTGTTAATTGCTGTCTCCTCCACTAAAGCATAATCTCTATATGGATAGGAACAAGTTACCATAGTGGCTGACACACACTCAAATTCAATAACAATTTACTGATTTAATGGATGGGTGAATATATGAAAGGAGGAAAATGACCTCAAAGCATCCCTCCGACTCTTACAGGGTATGATTCTCGCAACGCGAGAGGCTTTGATTTTTAAAATTAGGCCATAATTCTGCCACTCCGCCTGAACATCATCTAGTAGATTGTGTACCTACGTGAGCACGGCCCTGTTCTGTACAGTTACTCCAAAAAAACTAGACGGTAGTTCCACATCTCTGTTAGCAGAGCTATAATTTATACAGGATAGACATTTGTTGTGTGTTCTAAAAGATTTCCAACCGCCCTTGCTATTTTGTTCCTGGACCTTGAAATCCTAACAGCGATTGAAGAATTACTAGAGAGAAAGAATTCACAGAAGCAAGAGGAGTTAGAATTGCCTAGTCCAGTGATTGTCAAATTGTTTAGCAGTAGAACTCCGTTTTACAAAAGAAATCTTATGCAGAAACTTCATTATTTCTACATGTTAGTTTGTATCTATATAAATAGATCTCGAATTTGGAAGGGAAGAAAGGATGGAAGGGAAGAAGGAAGAAAAGAAGGAAGAGAATGGGGATGGGGAAGGAGAGAAAGAAGGAGAGAGAAAAAGAAAGAAAGAAAAGAAAAGATTGACCCTGGCTGAAGGGAGAAATGGAGCTACAGAGCCCCCCCTCCAGCTTTGCCTTGACTTCCACACTGGGCTCCTGCGCCACCACCCGCCCGGCCCTCCACCTGCCCTGCCTGGTCCATAATGCCCTCAAACCTGCCATTGAGACAGTCATCTACAAAAAGCTTGAAGGCCACCAGTTTGAATGAGTATCTCCTTTCAAGAAATAAAGAAACTAAGACGTGATGACTCAGTCGCGTCCTTCTTTAGTATTCCAAATCCTTCCTTCCTTTTTGTTTGTTAGTAGATTACTACACACAGGCTTCTCCAAAGTAATTTTATATGAATCCAGATCATCATTGCTCAGCATATTCTTCTTATGATTAAACCACCATAATTTAATTTTATTCATAAAATTTTCTTCTGACAAAACGGTTTTGGAAAATATAAAAATTTCATAAGCACTGCTTTCCTGTTACAAAAAAATATAAAATTTATTTAAACAATTTTTTAAAAATATGATCTCTATAATCACAAGTCTAAATTTTGCTCATGTTTATTCTGAAGACACATGGGTGAATTAAAAGAAGATACTTAATATTCTCAAATGAAACAAAGACCTCCTTTTGCAAACAGAGAAGACATAGACGTGGTTATGAGTATAAAGCAAAGCTATGTCTACCAGAGGACAGACACGCAGCTATTGACCTGGAATTGGCACCATGACAAACTCCTCTGCAAATCTTCCTCTTCCCAATTAAGGTGTCTCTCTTGAACTGATTGAAAGCTGTTTGACAAGTATACTTTTTTCAAGATGGTGTGCTCGGTTGGGGGTCTTTTTATTAAACTGAAATTCCATCATTAGCTTTGACTAGCACCAGCTGCTGTATAAATTCTGTGTGGATGTAGACCTGTGCTGGTATTCCAAATACTGCAGGTGAGTCTCTGACTCCAAAATCCTCAATCACGCAGTATGAATAATTAACATCTGATAAATGCAGAATAGAAAGAACTCTCATTAGAAGACACAGTAGTGGGGTCATAATTCCACCTCAGCTCCTCAGAACAGTGAACCAAATAGGACCTTAGTTGTTAAAAACAAACAAACAAACAAATATTTCTAAATCACTCCACTTCTGAATTTTTCCCTATACCTGATCAGAAATGGGAAAGTTAGGACACAAGATGAAACGTTTTAGTCTTATAGCAAAGCTAAAGACAGAATCCAAGATCCAGCCCATTCTAACTGATGTTTACTTGAGTGTTCTAATTCCCAATCAAATCCCAGGAGTTTGGGGCTCGTCCAAGCCAGATTCCTTGTGGCTTTAAGATCAAGGATCCGAACTTCCTCCTCGCTGTTGGCTGGAGGCTGCCTGCAGTTCCTCACCACGTGGGCTTCTCCAGCGTGATCGCTCACTTTATCAAGCAAGCATGAGTCTTCTAGCAAGACAGTCTTTGATTACGTAACACAATCACCGGGACACCACATCACTTTTAAAGTATTCTATTGGTTAGAAGCAAGTCACAGGTCCTGCCCACACTCAAGAGCAAATACCATGAAGCAGAGCTCGTTGGGGGCTCCCCTGGAGTCTGCGTGCCACATATAATAAATGAATAGGTGAATGTGTAGATGAATGAGTGAATGAACCTAGGGACCAACTTAGGTATGAATGGAGTAAACCATAAACCTCTTAGACATCAGAAAACATGGGAAATAGTTCTAAATCCAGGATAAACAGGTGGACAATGGACTCTTCAGGTAAATGCTCAGTTGAAGTGATAACACAAGTGTTCAACTTGGTGAAAATAATGTACTGAAGAGATATGGGGCCTGGGCTCTGAGTCCCGGAGAATGTCAGTATAAGATCTGAAGGATGGTGGGGAGTGGAACCCTAAGGGAAGAATAGGATTTTTTTGTTTTTTAAAAGATTGGCACCTGAGCTAACAACTGTTTCCCATTTTCTTTTTTGTTTTTTTTATTCCTCTCCCCAAATCCCCGCAGTACATAGTTGTACATTTTAGTTGTGTGTCCTTCTAGTTGTGGCATGTGGGATGCCTCCTCACCATAGCCTGATGAGTGGTGCCATGTCCGCACCCAGGGTCCGAACTGGCGAAACCCTGGGCCGCTGAAGCAGAGCGCTCGAACTTAAAGACTCAGCCACAGGGCCGGCCCCAGAATGGGATTTTTGGTCTCACTATAAGGTGATAATTTTCTTATACTTGGAGCAAAAAGAGAAACTAGAAATGAATCAAATGCTAAAATATAGTTACAGAAATTTTTTAACTTCTAAGCAATAGAAATAACTAATGATAAAAACAAAAGAAGAATATTCACCGCAAATGGAAGAGAATTATCTCCAAGCACATGAAAATTTATTCAGACATATTTATGAACATTACCAATACCCTAGTGAATAAATGAGCAAAGGACATGATTATGTAATTCATGCACAGGAAATATAATTAGTAAAATAAATTTGAAAAAAGTTTAAATTTAATACAGATGGGGCAGAAGCCTTACAAACAAAAATTTTTAAAGTATCAATCTATAATTTCTGTTTTACCAGCTGATTACTCTAAGATGAGAGAGTAAACAGTAAAATCAATTGCATTAGTATTATTCACCAAACACCTGCCATAACTTGTAACTCATCCTCGGTGGATGGGTATTTGATGATAATTAACTCGTAGTTAGTCAGAGGTAAGAGAGCCAGCACGGATGACTGCATACTCAGATCATCAAAAAACTTCTTTTCAGACCTAGGTTCATATTAGCATGAAGCAAATATACGAAAAAAAAAAAGCTATTTAAAGTTCTTTCTCATTTACTTCTCTACCCTCGTAGCTGAAACACAGTAAAACAGATACAGCTCAGACTCAGGAAGAAGAAGAAAACTAGGCAAAGTGACTAGATAATCCCTAGGAAGAATGAAGTCAGTGCCTTTGTTTTAGTGAATATTTTTACGACAGTACCTTGACTTCCAACGTCTGCCTTCTCTGTGGCTGGCTCGCTGGGTGCTGCAGGGCCAGGACCATTCCTGGACGTGGTGCAGAAGTGGGGAGACAGGTAGGGTTCCGGTTTCCCTCTCCCCTAGGCCTGTTCTGGGTAGACAGGGGACATTAGTCTCAATGCCAGTGATAATGCGCTAACACGTTTGTCCACACGTGTCATCAGATCCCTTCAGGATTAAGTTGCAGCACGTCTCTTGTCATGGCCAGGAACGGAAGGGCCAACAATTAAATGAATAATAGTAAGCTCTCACTAAATATTTATTGTTGGTATTAAGGTTATTTTTGTCTTTGGTGGGAACGAGGCAGACAAGGATGGATTTGCTCCTGGAATCTAGATGGGCTGTCTTGTGGTGTCAGGGAGGCGGGCACTCGGGGACAGCTGCAGCGGAAGTGGTGGGAGGAAGCCCAGCCAGACGAGCATGGTACCAGAAGATGATGATGACAGACAGGCAGCAGGTGGTGTCCGGGAGGTCTGACAGCCACGGTCAGGACCCATAGTTTCCAAACACAACTCCCAGCTGATCAGCTAAAGGAGATCCGGTGAGCTCTTCAAACCAGAGCCACCATCGCCCCGGCTGATTAAGGGCACTGTTAGTCTGGGACCTGAGGTGGGATTGAGGGCAGGAAAGTGGTATGGGAAAATTGGGCCAATGGGAAAAGGGAGAGGAAATGAAAGAACCAAGCAGATGGTGGGTACAGTACCTTCCCGAGAGCCGCCGCTTGTTGTGCACTGGAAGAGAGGAGAAAATAGGTTATGACAGAGACCTTCAGAGAGAAGGAGCAGACTGCACGTTTGGTCTTTATATTTGGCCCAGGTGAAGACTGGATGTCTCAGCTGGTCTCCACTGGTCTCTTCCCTCCTCAGTCTAGGTAATAAAAGTGTACTGTGGTCCTCACCCTTTAAATATGATTTCCCTAGTCTCATTTGGATGTCCATCCATGGAGTAGTTTTAATAGTTTTTGCCTGCATTTGGTGAATCTTAAGCATGTAGGCCTGCATCAGTATGTCTCTCTTGGACTGTAAACTTCTAGAATGCGGGGATCAAATCTATGTAGTTCTCTTTAAACGGTATGTAACACTATAAACAATTAGATGATTAATATTTTAAGATGATGCTACTTATAAAGTGTAAAAGGTGAATGAGATTCATAAAGCCATTTTTTTGGCAATTGTATTAGTGGTACTTGAAAAGTTAGTACTACACTGGTGAGAAAATAGCAGTACCAATTTCAATCCTTAATGCAAAACGAGCTTCCTTATTCCTCTTAAAATGTTGTACTTCTAGGATCCTAGGGTAGGACAACAATCAGCAATATGAGCGAAGATTTATGTATAGACACGTGAGCACCTGGAAGCCTAACAATGGGAAAATGGCCAGGTGAATCCTGGTACTTCTGTGAGATGGAATGTGTAGCAGTCATCAAAATTCATAGTTAATGATATTAACAAGAAAATGCTCCTATTAAAATAGCAAGGGAAAAAATATATACAGTATGTTTCATCTATGTTTTTCTAAAGCACAGAAATATTGGAAAGAAATACAGCAAAATGCCAAAAAAAAAGGGGGGTGATGGCAGAGAAATGACTTAGAGGTGAGCAATGAGCAAACAGGAACTAAGTAAAGGGAAACTAACATTTTTTGAACACCTACTGTGTGTGAGCAATGGGCTCAGCATTTAACCCTATTAATAATTGTTTTTCATAATTAAAAATAAGCATTAGGATAAGGCCACTGGGAGAAGAAAGCCTCTTTCCACAATGAGCAGAAGCCTCCCATTTTGGCTTAGTGGAAGGAACTGGAAGGCCAGATACTCTGTGAGTGAGGGTTCAGTGTGTACATGAGATGGCTGGGATGTGGTTATGAGACCATCACCTCTGCTAAGCCGCTGAACGTGACCTTGAAGATGAGAGTAAGCATCTGCCAAACGGGGATTCAGTGCATGCACTGCAGACATATATGGGAAGAGGGGACAGGCAAGACATCAGGCCGTTTATACTAGTTCCTAAACCGCATCCAGAATTACATGGGGGCTTTTTAACACTACAGGTGTGCACAGGCCAAAGGAGCCTAAGCAGGTTGTAGGTGAGAACAAAATGACATATAATGGGCATGGAGAGTGCACAGAGACTGGAAGGAACTGAACAGCCGTGTGCCTGCTTTGTGCTTGGTGCTTTACATGGGCCTCCTCGTTTACCCCCCACAGCATTCCCTGACAAGTGTGGGCTTCCCCATTTAACCCCCTCCTATTCCCCCTCCTGCTTGCAGTGGCAACCTTTACCTTTCCACCGACTCCTCTCAGCCACTTTTGGATGTGTTCTTCATTCCCTGCTTGTTTTGCAGCTACTGCACTCCCCTACCCTGTCCACCCCTTCAAACCCACATTCTCTAAATGATCAACCACACACAGTCATTTCCTCAGCTCCATTCTCACCTCAGCCCACCACCTTCTGGCACCTGTGCCTGCCTTCTCTCTAAAACTGGCTTCGCCAATGTCACCACAGGACCCCTCATGGCTAAAAGTAATGGCATACTTTCCATTCCTTCTCTTACTGACTTTTTGGCCACATTTAACCTCCGAGATTTAGCTTTAGAGTCACCCATCTAGCTACTTGTTGGCCATCCCACAGCTTCTTCAAACCTCAGATTCAATATGTTACAAGCTGCACTCATCCTCCCCAAACCTAATCTTATCCCACATTCTCTGCATCAGTAAATGGCTCCAGAAACACTTGGGCTTAAAGCAGATCTCTCCTCTATCCTTCAGCCCCAAAGCCCTCTCCCTCACCCCCCACAGCACCACACTCAGTTCAGGTTGTCACCGTCACTCACCTGGCGTCCCATCCCCCCACTGTCCCACCACATCTCTAATCTGTGCCCTGGAAGGCAGTCCAGGGGATCTTTCTAAAGTGCAACTCTGATTATGTCAGTCTCCTCCTTCAGATTTTTCCATGGATTTCTACTGTCTCCCAAATCAAGTCTAAGCTTCTTAATGTGGCTTGCAAGACCCTCTCCAAGCTTCCTCTTCAACACGTCCCCTGCTGCACCTGACAACCCAGCTGTACTGTCTGCTCTTCCTTCACTGGAGGTGCTGCCTCCTCTCTCTGGCTGTTTCCAGTGCCTGAAACACCACCTCCTGGCTTTTTTTCTGGTTGGGTCCTTCCAAATCTTTAAGTCTCCGCTTATAATCACTTCCCTGAGTCCAGGTTAAATATCCGTCTTTCAGGCCTCCATTGTATTAGAAATGCTCTCAAAACTGACTTCCACTTAACCAACTCACTTGACACACATCATTTCCCTTGTAAAACACAGTGACTCCAGCCATGGCCTCACCGGAGCTCGAAGGCAGTCAACTGCTCTGAGCACAGCCCAGCTCACTCCTGCTCCCACTAGTTGAATTGAATCGCACGCTTAACAAGAGTCGGATGTGTTTGTTCCAAACTCATTTTATACTGGTTTTCCTTGTTGTAACTACGTCATTCAATGAAATATTATGTAAATTCATAAAATATGAGTACAGAAGGAAAGTTGTTCTCTATGAAAAATAATGTAGGAAGACACAAATGTGAGTTGCTGAAAAACTGCTGTTATGTCGTGAATGGATGCAAAAGCTATAAATGGGAAGAAATCACAAATCTAAACAGATTCTACTCTGAGACAGATTTGCAGGATCTAAGTTCTTGTCCCATTTTAAAGAAATTAGAACTAGAAATTAAAAAAATATACATATATATATGTATGTATAAAATGGGTGTGGTTTATGCCAGAAAGATGACTTGGAACTTCAATTATTGGACACATACCTAAAGAAAAGTCCTTAGCCCTACATCAAAAGATTGGCAAAATAATATACACTTATATGACTTTTTTATTGAGGCAAATTCACATAATATGTAATTAACCATTTTAAAGTGTACAATTCAGTGGCATTTAGTGCATCCACAATGCTGTGTGACCACCACCTCTCTGTAGTTTCAAAACTTTCTCATCACCCCAGAAGAATACCCCGTACCCTTTAAGTAATCACTCCTCAGGCCCCGCCCATCCCCTGGCAACCCCTGATCTGCATAAATTGAAATAGAACATTTACAGCACACAGATAACATGTTTTATGATTCTCTACTTTGCTGATTTGTTTGATTAATCCGTTAAATATTGGTCCAGCTCAACTGGATAAGTGTGCCATCCTCACAGCTCTGGATTATTCTTGCCTGGCCTCCACCAGGCTTTGCAGGCGGGGGCCGCGTTCCAGCTGTTCGTCCTCGGGTCTGCAGCACCTTCCACAATGTCTGGCACACAGTGTGCTCCATATCTGTGGGACTAATTCACATTACCAAGAAGTTAATTAATTTGTCCAAGGAAACATAGCTAGTAAATGGTGAGTCATAATTCAAGCCTACGTTTCTCTCAAGACACACTAAGCAGAAACTGGGGCCTGTTTGGGAGGCGAATTTGACAGCACTCACCCTGCAGTTGATGCTGAGAAGGGCTTACTATGTGCCCGGCACAGTTCTAAGCCCTTTCCAAGTACTACATCATTTAATCCTCCTAACAACCCTATGAGGTGAAATAGTACAATTAGCCCAGAAATTCTGGGGTGGGAGGTGGAGATGCCTAAATCCTGTCCAAGTATGACAGGAACGAGAGGAAGGCTTTGAGTCCAGGAGGAGCATAGTCAAACCCAGGGAAGGACCATCATCCTATCACTTTAATGACAACTTTCAGGACTGACTTTGGGGAGGAAGACTTGGGTGAGAAGGCTGAAATGGAGCCTGCTCTAGAGTTTGTCCTACACACAGAGACACATCTCGGGTTGGGTCTCACATATGTTTGGTTGCAGTTCTTGTGGAAATGCCATTTCTATGCTCTTTTGCTCCGCTGGGTACCACTGCATCCTGCAGGTACCACTATATCAACTGTGAACTAGAATCTGCAGTCTCCCTGCTAGTCCGGCTGCACCTCAGGCTCCACCGTGCCTGTGCCGATCTGGGAACCACTGCCTTCTGCACGGGCTCCAGGCCACCCATCCTGCTTCTGGGCAGGTTACGCTGGATGCTGCCACCAAAACCCCAGAGCAAAGACGGCCACACTGCTCAGTGGTCTGGGACACAGTGGACGGGAATGTCTCCTTCCAATTACTCCCTGCATCGGATGTTACCAAAGCAATACTGGCCTGCTCTTTGAAGTCTTACGGGGCTTGGGTGAAGATGGATCTCCTGGGTGTGGATGGGTCTTCTGGTTTTTATTCACAGTCCTCTCTCTCTTCCAGGACTCAGGACTGAGTCCCTGGAAATCTGGGCCTGGGGCAAATGTGACTGACCCTGACATACCTGGAGTAACCACTCTGCTCCAACAACTAAGGTTTGTAACTGTGGGCTGGTCCCACCGGCCTCCCCTCCCCTCAGTCCCTCAGGCAGGGTCACATGATTCTGAATTCTAAAGGTGGTTGGCACTGTGAGCCTGGAGCTGGAACTCCATCTCCCTCGCCTCATGAGCAAGTGTGGAAATCAGAAGTGAAAGAAAAGCAATCTGAGGCCTTTAAGAGATGGCGCTCAGGGGCTGGCTCCGTGGCCGAGTGGTTAAGTTTGCACTCTGCTGCGGCGGCCCAGGGTTCGGATCCTGGGCACAGATATGGCGCCGCTTGTCAGGCCACCTAGAGGCGGTGTCCCACATCCCACAACTAGAAGGACATGCAACTAAGATATACAACTGTGTACAGGGGGGGTTTGGGGAGATAAAGCAGGAAAAAAAAAAGATTGACAACAGTTGTTAGCCCAGGTGCCAAGCCTTAAAAAAAAAAAAAGACAAAAACAAGGAAGATCGGCAACAGTTGTTAGCCCAGGTGCCAATCTTTGAGAAAAAAAAAGAGACGGTGCTCAGAATTCGGTGAACCCTTGATGACAAAGACTTTTAGCACTAAGTTATATTCTGAATTTCTCTGGGAAGGTTTTGTATTTTGTTCAGAACTTTAGGGAGTTCTGTGAAGGGAAATAAAGAAGGTATGAGAAGTGCAATTTTATAACCTAGTGGTTTAATTTCTATCCTGTCCTATCACTACAGGAGTTATATTAGTGGAATTCTCCTCACAGGCCAGTTTAACACCTTGGTTGGGATGCATCTGTTGAGGAAGACCTCCATGCAGAACACCGTAATGGGCCCCTGGGGGGGTTAGGACAGAGTCGGGTGAACTCGGATCCCTCAGAGCACTCCCGGCATGCATGGGGACACAGAGCGACCCAGTCGATACCCTGTGAGCATTCCAAAGTTCTGAAGGTAGTGTTAGGGGTGACAGTTATGTTCTCCTTTTTGCTTATCCACACTCTCTAGTTTTCTATGACATATACATATATTGGTTGTATAGTAAAAAATGAACCAAAATTAAACAAGGATAAATACTCTTCAATCAGAGTTGGCACCCAGTGCCCTGAGGCTCAGTCCTCCCTTAGCCTTCACCTTTCTCCTTGAGGACTGGATGGAAGTGCTGACAGGGGACCCAAGGACCTCTGGTCCTATCTCTTCGTTTGCTCCCTCTGCTTGTTCACTGAGCAAATGGATACACTCGACACCTCATGGAAGCCTTGCTGTGAATTGAAAACTCCAAATTGTTACGTTACATAATAATAACAATAGTAATAATAATAATAACGTATCTGAGGCTTTTACAAAATAAATAGGCTGGTTGTTGAATGAGTATTAACCCAAAATAAAAGAAAAAGGCTTTAAACGAAATGTTTCTCACTCTGCCTCTCTGTTATCCATTTTTCAATATGATCCTAAACAAATAAAATATTCTACTCTAAACATTCCATTTTTAGTCACAAAAGCTTTTAGTAAGATTTTTCTAAAAGTATACAGAATTAGATCAGTTTTCGGCATTTTTTTCTTTTCCCAACCGATTTAAGAACCATACTCTTATGGACATAATTCTTGTGAACCAAGCAGGCAGTAAAAATTTTAGGGTCTGAATTAAAATCTCTCTTCAATAACTGCCTTCCTGTAATGTCTCTTTACATCTTGGCTCTCGTCTTCATCATCATCATCGTCACCACTGCAAACATCTAGATCAGACACGAAGTTCACAAGTCATCTCTACACACAGCATCTCTCCCATAGTTGCCCTACTATTCCCATTTTATTGAGGAGGAAACTGAGGTTCATGGAGGCTGAATGACTTGCCTATGATCTCGTAGCTGGTTCAAGTACATAGCCAGGCCTCATTCCCGTATCTGCCAGCTCTACATTTTTTATTCTTTATTCTACCATACTGCTCTTCCATTTCCTTTGTTACTGGCTTTTAGTAGTGGTGACATTTGGCCTGACTTAGAAAATTTTAAATTAAACCTTTGAGCAGCTACTTTTACCACAACCCCAAGAGACTACCCCAGGGGTACAAGCCTAGTCTGAAAGGAGGAGCCCTCCCATCTCATTCTGTGTCTGTCTGCCCTTTACAGTCTAAGCACCAAAGCTTAAGGACATGCCTTCGAAAAATCGAAACTGGGAGGGTGGAGGGAAGAAAATAAATTTTAGAATTTTCTCTATATTACAATTGGTGGCGAGGCAGCTAATGTCTCTCTCCAATCACTATTGTTTAAAAAGTTCTTTGAAAATATGCAGTGAACAAAATGCTCTGTTAGGACGAAGCCTAAGCAACAGCAGGTGAGGCCGTATCCAAAAAGAGATCCGGACTATTGAGCTAGATTGAAATTCTGGATCTGGGGTTTCAAACCTGCGCGGCATCTTGCCTCAGAGAGTAAGCACATAAGACCAGGGGCATAAGTTGGCATAAGTATGTCACATGCAACATTTGGGACATATTTATACTAAAAATCATTCTTTGTGAAATTAAATTTAACTGGGCATCCTGTATTTATCTGGCCACCCTACTTTAGGGGCTAATCCACAGGACAGCCTTGGCCCAGGCGCAGAGAGAATGCTTGTTTGGGGACATTCCTGATAAACCAAGAGCTAGGGCTGAGCTGATACAAGCACGTCTGAAATAAGTCCTAGGTTGTGCACGTACATCTTTCTCCTGTGTTTCATCATCCGCTTGAGCCTTTTGTCTTTGATTGAAAGTCTCTGTAAACTGTGCCTGAGCACCACGGCGTTAATCACAGGCCTCCTGAAGTATTTTCATATTGTGTGTAATAAATGCCCATAGACTTAGGAGTTAAAGTAAGAACTACTCACCACAATATTTAGTTAAAATTACAAAGGGAGTGCAAATTAAGCCATCGTTTTGTTAAGGTGTATATTATAAGTCTTATTTGATTTCCCCATGTTCTTACATGGATGTTTGTATAACTGTTGTGTCAAGACCTTCACTGATAAAGTATTTCAATTAGCTGCTAAAAGAAACACATTTAAGGAGTTACAACTGATGTACATTTGGGCTAAATACCTATAATCAGAGTTGTTTCTCACCTGCGTCCCTCTTACTGATGTTATGTAACAAGTGGCCCTGATTGCCGGCAACAGCTCGTCTAACACGTTCCCATTTGTATGGGAATCGCATAAAAATCATGACTCACTAGAACTTCCAAAAAGAAAGTGATAGTAGGTTTAGGCTAGATAAGCTGTATGGTTACTTTATCACTTCTGGAGCTCTAGTTTCTAAATCACCAGGATTTTTCAGATCCTTCTCCATAGGACTGATTTGAGACCCCCTGAGAGACTAAATGATAAGGGGGGATTGGGGGGGGACTTAGAGAAACTGGTGACAGGAAGGTAGTGAGCAGCTGCCTTCACGCTCACCCACCTCTGTGTGTCCAGCCACTTGCCACTCCCCAGGGAACCAGGGCCGACAACTTGGTTGAGCTCTTACATGCAAGACCAGCTGAAGTGAGCTGAAAGGCAGGGCTGGTAGCAGTAGCAAGAGTGAAGGGATTCGGTGCAGAAAGGTACAGACAAGTGCAATCCCCCCCACCCCCCAGCAACCTTTTCTGTCCCTGTGAGGTTTGTGTGATGATTACGTCCCATTCAACAATCTTCCAACATGGTCTTTTATAATCGTGAAATCATCATCAATATTTTTTCTCATGAGCCATTTATTCTCTACCTCCTTCTTTCATAACCTCGTAATCTCAGTTCACAGAAGTGACCAGAGAATTCTCAAGATCTAATTCTATCCCACTGCTTTCCCCAAAATCACCTTAATGTGGTGTTCTGGGAAATTCATGGAACACATCCTTGTCAGAGATAAGTAGCATCTCTGTGTCAAGGCAGCTAATTTCTCTTATGTATAACTCAGCATAAGATCTTTATTTAACGGTTAAAGAAGAAAAATTTTCCCATTGCTCAATTTCATGACTTAATCGGGTCAACCCAAGATATGGGCAAATCATGCTTTTCCTACAAAGCCATCACAAGAAACCTGGGGCGGCCCCTCTGAACAGCCTTGCCTGTGGGAAGTTTAAAGAATGAAATTGACTCGTGACATCATTCCTTGTCTTCCATATGTCCTGTGTATGAGAAATTCCACCTCTGAGAACTTGGTAGAGAACAGGAGTCCTCCCAGCTCTGCTCAAAATCATTTCCACGAGATAGTGAGTCTAAGAAAGTGCTCAGAAAAATCCAGTGCTTCCGGATTTTTAAGAAGGCTTCTTTCTCCTGTTTTGAATCTCCTTCTCCAGGCCTATGTAATGTTCTTTATCCCAAATAAATGTAGCCAAGCACCTCCAAATACCCCAGAGAATGCAGAGCCTTGAGGGGGAGAATTTTATTTTATAATGTAAATTTATTTAATATAACTTTCTGAATAGATAAAACGTTCACATGTTTCAGGAATTAAAATGACATAAAGAGGTATACACTGAAAAGCTGTTTCACCCCCTTTTCCCATCCACCCTGATAATCCCTGATGCCTCCTATCAGTTAGCACTCGAGTTGGTTTCCCGTGGGGTCTTCCAATGTTTTTATGAGTACACAAGCAAACGTTAATTCCTCTCCTTATTTTCCTACATTTCTTATACAAAAGGCAACATATGCTATACGTGTTCTGTAGCTTGCATTTTTCATATAAAGTACATCCTGGAGATCACTTCATATCAGTACGCAGCATTTATTGAACTGTATAGAGTGTCCTTGTCGACAGACGCTCAGGATGTTCCTTAACTCTCACCATCGCAAACAACGCCGCAGTGACAACTGGTCTGCATGTCCTTTTGTACATGCACAGGTATAGCTGTGGGTATATCTGTATGTTCAGTTAGGATACATTCCCAGAAGAGGAACTTCACAGAATTTGGATTAAACACTTCTGTTTTAACACTTTTCAAAGAGTGGCTTGTATTGTAGTTAGTGCTGTCTGTCTCCTCGCTATTTTATGGGCTTCTGGAAGGCATGAACTGTGTTTCGTTCATCTTTGCATCCACAGCCTCTACGACAATATCGAGCATGTTAATACTGAATACAAACTAATGTTCTTAGTGTAACTATAACCTTGAGAACATTAAAATAACTCCTCAACTTAGAAGGCTACACTAGGGTGTAGACTAAGAGGCACTTCCAAGTTTCTATCTGAGGATGAAGGTTGTTGTTAAGTCCAGCCGATTCTGACTCCTAGTGATGCTGTGCATAGCAGAGTGGATCCCTGCCCAGTCTTTTTGCACCATCCTCTAGCCTTCCAGTTCTCTATCAGACAACGTTCTGCTGCTATTCGTAGGGTTTTCATGGCCAATTTTTTCAGAAGTGGGTGGCCAGGTCCTTCCTCCTGGTCTGATTTAGTCTGGAAGCTCTGTTGCAACCTGCCCACCATGAGTGACCCTGCTGGATGTGAAATACCGGTGGCACAGCTTTCAGCATCACAGCAACATGCAGCCACCACAGTATGACAACTGACAGACAGGTGGTGTGGTTCCCTGATGGAGAAACAAACCTGGGCTGTGATGGTGAGAATGCTGACTATTAATCACTAGACCACCAGGGCTGAGTAAGGAAGAAGATGGGACTAAAACATGCCAAGCCAGGTGAAAATATTGAATAACGAAGGAGTGGAAGTTTCAAAGATGAGGAGGATTCTTCAAATCCAGGACCACATCATGTAAATTTCCTGGGTTAATTGCACACAGAGAAGCTGAACGGTAAAAATGGAGAGGAAGCCTGGAGGACTCTTGCCTGATGAAGCTCAGCCACTGAGTCACTGAGAATAGCACTTCCTTAGAAGCACAGCCCAAGACAGGGAGTAAAAGTAATGCACACCTGCATTAGAATCTAAGCAGAGAGGGAGACTGCGTAAATGTGTGTGTGTGTGTGTCTCACATGATTCTAATTCACCTTCATCTTCATTTTCATGATAGGCTGTGTGAATGGCTCCCGATTCTGCTCGGCAGCCCCCACCCTGCATTTGTCAGGAAGGCTGCTAGCAAGCTTTGACGAAAACTCAGACCTGGTCCTAAACTGATGGCAGCTGTACTTCCCAGCTCTTTCCCTCACTATCCCAGGGCTGTCTCCTCCCCAGCCATTGCTGCCACCCTAGCACACAAGCCACAGGAGGATTCTCTCTCTTCCCTAAGTCATCACTGACCATCCCAGCTGCCCCCGAACTATGTTTAACCAAGTGTGAAGAGATGGAGAGGCAGGCAAATGTGCCACACACAGAACTCGTCTCAGCCTGTGTCAGAAATGCCTGCTTCTCAAAGTGTTAGTGAAAGGTAAGTAGGTACAATCTCTTTGGTTGTATCCATAATGTGGCAATATCATCTGAAAATTGTAAATGTGTTTTTATACAGCAGTTTCACTTCAAGTAATGAATTCTACAATACACTTATAAAAGTACACGAAAATACGCATGTCTTCTGAAGTATTATTTGAAACAGCAAAAAGTCTAAAAATCCCAAAATACTCATCAGTATGGGATGATATATTCATAATAGCATGTTATTTGATACCCTGCACAGCTGCTGTAAGAATGAGGTGGATCCATGTGTTGGGCATGGATCGACAGCCAAAACACATTGCTAAGTGAATAAAAGCAAGTTCAGAACGGTAAATCTATTGTATGATTTTAATTGAGTTTTTAAAAGAAGATATGCTTTCATGTGAATTAAAAATGTTAAAATATACGGGAAACTATTATTAACGATTACCATTGGGGAATAGGATTAAGGAGGCAAGAGGAAAAGAACTTTTTTTTACCTTATATCCTATCTGTTTTACCTTTATAATTAAAAAGTGCACTCACAGCCAATCTATTATTTCTTAGGTTCCTAAGGTGTGCAATTTATATAGGGTTTAGTGATCATTTTTGACTCAGAATAACCATCGCTTTAAAAATCCTCCAAAAAAGCTCCTCAAGGCTGAGTGAAGAGCTATGGTTGTCCTTCCTGGAGGTTCAGAGAACCAACCGCAGCTTTATGGACATAGGCTCAAAATCCAACTCATGCAGAAAGCTTAGTAAAACTTCCTGTGGTTACAAAAATCACTGTGTTGAGCCCTAAGACTTTTGCTGAGGTTGGCAATAATTTTAATATCACTCTTGCCCACCCACAAACTACCACCCGACACTTACCTGCACACATCTTTTAGGAGACGCGTTTTAGTTTCGATATTGTGTTTGCAGCAAGATTTCCCATGAACTAGACTTTAAAATTATGAAAGATTTTCTACCATATTTTACAAGATCAGGGAGAAGTTAAAAAGAGAAGGTGCTCCTGTATCATACAGGAGTCCTCTTGCTAAAGAAGAGACTGCTCATGGCAGACTTGCACAAAATGGTAGATTCTGATATTAGGTTTTCAAATCCTGATAATTGGAGCCATTCAATCAGTCTCTGTGCCTGATCCTGAAGAAAGAGAACCTGAGACAAGAAGCAAGAAGATGAGAAAATCTCAAGGCAAGAAAAAAATTGTGGTCGATACAATTGGCAGTAGACTCAAACAGGCGCTCTGGAGGCAAGGCTTTAATCAAGAAGCTGGAACATAGCAAAATTTCATTTGGAACTTAATTTCCAAGTCACCTACCTTTTCCAAGAATTCCTGTTGCTAAGATGATGTTGTCCTTGGTTACTAATTTAACAAAGTTTTCCAGTGTCAAAAAGTTTGAACACTTTGCCTTTCTCTCAGCAACGCAGAAAAAATAAAATTGTGGGGTGTACAACATTAATTAAATGCCTTGTACGATTCCTCTTCTCTCTGGAATAGTACTTCATATTTACAAATGTAGAGAAACCTACATTTTCTTGGTAGTGAGACAGCAGGTCTATACTAGAAGCTAACAGACAGATAGACCAAGCAAACAGGTCGTTCATCTTGCTGTGATTATAACCAGGTCTCGTTTGTGGAAGTAATCCATGCCTGAAATTCATAAGCAATCTTAGGAGATCTTCAGAACCAAAACATACACTTGAGGTTAGCCCCCAAACCTTTGAGAACTTCCATTTTGTGACTAAATGCTAACGCACAATAACATTGAAACAAGGAAAAGAGGAGTTAAAAGATCAGCAAAAGAGGAGGAAACAGAAATTAAGGAAAAAATAACGAGAGCAGTAACACAGCAATAATTATACCTGTGCTTGCCTAATTCATGTATTACCAAGCAATTCATCTTCAATTATAAAGCGAATGTAGCTTTCTAAGAAAAGTTTGCTTCCACAAAGTCAACAGGTTCCAAGCATGTTTGGCAATTTAATTTCAAATATATGTGTTGGTGCATTTGGAGGATTTAAGGCATTAGCCTCCAATATTTAGATCCAGGTATCCAGAAATAAATTATCTTGTCAATTAACAGGAGTTCCAAACGCACATCAGTCCCTATTATTGGGATGGTAAGGCTGAAAGTATATTTTTGAACTCAATTCTCCAGAAAACTTACACATAAATACCCATCCAAAGTCCACAGGCTTGGGATATCTCTTCAAATTCATTTTGGAATAGAATATTTTCTTCTTTGAACCACTAATCAACTTTATTATGTGCAGTTTCTACAATACAAGTCTATTTGCCCCAATGTCTTAGCATCATAGTACCCTCTCATCAGGATATTGGTTAGATTCCCCAGTGTGAATCACTTATCCAGTTGCTTGCCTGATTATTCACGTGTTTTTGAGATTTGTGAAACGTGGCAGATAAACAGTTTTATGCTGTGTGCAGCTTGGAGGGCAGCCAATGTCTGTCTGCCTATACAGTATATTTACTCTCCTTCCTCAAATCTCTCTCCCATACAGAGCAGCAGTATTCTAAGAATAAAATCAGTGTAGAATGCAATCCAGTAATGTCATTGCAGAAAACAGCAGGTGCCCATCCACTCATTTGTGGTGATTCTTGCAGTGAAGAAAGTGAATCAATGATTCACCCAATGGACAAAGAAACGTCACAGCGCATATTTGGAAAAGTCAAATGTGGGAAAGGAACGCAGGGAAGGATTCTCATCAAAACGTGTGCTCTGATTTTAGAAAGGAAAACCTCCCACCAGAAAATCAGGAATTTTGTTGTAAGCGATGGCATGTTCCCTCTCTCCCTGCTCCTTCTGTTTTATTGCTTTTGTGTTGTACTTCTAAAATAAATATCAATAAATCATTGCAGTTAGATACTCCAATATAGACAGAAATGTACTTGACTCCCTACAGTCATTACAATTGGAGGGGACTCTGATTAGGATGCTTTACTTAATTAAGTGATATCGTCTAAAGAGAGTTCTTCCCTCCATTTTCTGTTTAACAGTCTTATAAAACACCAACAGAGGAAATTCATTCTGTTGTTTGCTTTCCTTATTGTAAATGGTTTCTTCTCATTCACAGTTTACAGAAGACGTGGTGTTAATGGAATGGCTAATAAGCCGAAGGCTGTGGTTCAGCTACACGCAGAGCCTGTTCAGATCAGCCCAAGCTACACTAGGCTTGAGCATATTTCCTCCCTCTGGCCCAGAAATGTACTTTTAAATTTAATTTTACAACATTTGTAACCTGAAATTAAGATGACTCGAAAGAAAATTTTTTTCTGAGAAATCCTTCTTAATCTGGTTTACGTACAGCTCAGCAGAGACCTTAAAAATCTGTTTCTTTGAAAAAATAGAAAAAATGGGCAAAGAATAAGCAATCCGTATGCATAAAATGCTATTTGTGAGGCACTTTAATTTTACTGAAAGAAGTCATTAAATTTGGATTGCCAATACAAATATGATTATATATGTTTTCTAAATAAAATGGTATTATGTTGCAACTGAACTCATCCATTTATTGTTTGTTTACCCAATGCTCAAACGCATGTTTTATTCATAGATGTCTGGGAGAAAAAAATTTTGCTTGATAATCACACCAAGCATATTTAACAAAAGAGGTTCTCCTTTTATTAGTGAACAAGTTTAAGCAGAATGATTTCATTTTTTTTCCATTTGTTTAATTCAGACTAGAAAACTCCTCAGTATACAGCTTTTGTTTCTCCCCCTGCTGCCTTACGCCTTTAATGTATGCATACCTATCCACTGATGGGAAAATATCGTTTCCTACAACTCCTCCTCCTTTTTCCTTCTTGACTATCCTCTCAGCTGATTTCTGGTTTGGGTTAGTTTTCACTCATTGGTTCTGTCAAATCCTGTACAAGACAGACAAATTGAAGCCAAGTAAATAGTTCACTATCCTGTTGAAGATTTTGAACTCTCTTTCATTAGAATGAATTTGAATTCTAAATATATTTACTCATCCCTTTAAAAGTAAACAATATACTTATATTTTTAAAGAAATTAAAAATTGATAGAAAGTAGTGAAGAAAGGAAAGATTTATTAATATCTATGAAATTGTTTTCATTACCAAATAAAACATTTTAACAAAATGTTTGCAACTTTAGCAGAATAACAATGACCTAGCATCAAATTTAGCAACTTAATTTCCATCTATTTAAAAGCAACATAAATGTGAACACTTTTTAAAATGAACTCAACCAGTTTATAACACATTTTTTTGCCTTAACACAATATGCAGCTAAAAGCACTTAATGATCTGAAAATTTTAAATATATACGTCTCAAAATACAAAAATGAATATTAATGAATCACATGCAAGAGGCTTTTAATTAATTGCTAAACTATTAAAAGAACACTTTATAACATTGCTAGAAACCTGAATTGTTTTAATTCCTGACCTGTATAGCTTGGTTATTTTTCAAGCAAAATAATAATAGTAATAAGAATAATCCATAGCTGCATAATGAGTTAATTAAGGTATGACTCTAAGTTTTTAACCGCATAGCACTAGTCCTGCATAAAAACGCTACCTGGAAACGTTGTGAAGTTACATAAGTTTTTTTTAACTCCCAAGTTAAATCAGCTCGATCTATAGGAAACCATAGAAAAACAGTAAAACAATGTACCCCCTGGACATGTTACCAAAGTGAATTCCAGAAGTTGCTCGTAATTGCTTTCATTTGTTTTAAAGATGTTCTTTACTAAAAACTATCCTTATATTAGTTCCAAAGTTCATTAAATATTAGCTATTTTCTAACTTTGTAATCTAGATAATTTTTACAACCAAAAGCTTAGTTATCTTACTTTCTATTAAACAAACTTCTTTATAGATTTTCTTTAAGCTCTCCATTTTAAAAGGTGCCTTTGTCCTGAAACTAAATATATGACATTCCTGCTCCCTAAGAAAATTTTTAAAGAACTGAATAACAGCAAGTAAATTCTGTTAGAAATTTAACTCCATTATCCTGTATTGGTGTACTTCTTTAAAAATAATTTTTAAAAATGAAGAAAGTGGCTTTTTTCTTAAGACTTTCAGATGAATGAGAATTGCATCTAATGAAGTACCACTGAGCTTAGAGTAGCTGCTGAATCATTATCTGGCAGAAGAATGTGAGTCCTATTTCGCCTGAATCAATTATTTTTATCAAATGACTTTTCTATCGAAATTGTTTGCTTTAGGAAACAATGATGTCAGAGAGATGCAGTTACTTTAATATGCATCTTAGAGCATTATTATTCCAATTCCTATAAACTAAACTAAATGCAGCAAAGCCAATTTCAGGCTGTTATTTATTAAAACCACTTTTTATTAGAGCAGGGAACATTCGTAGCTAATGCTCCAATATTGACATGCAAATATATCAGATTTTAAAATTTAAACACAAATATTACTATACATTTAATAGGCTCTTTAATCAGAGAAAATATTTACATCTTAACACAGGCTTTGTCTGTATTTGTAAGATGAGTATTTATCATCAAAGCTGCTGTTTGTTTCTGTAAAGCAGCAGAACGAGTAAATTTCCTAAAGAAGAGTAAATTTCCTAAAATCTAGCTAAGAGACTGACTCCTGCAATCAAGTTACCAAATCTGTGCAAAGAAGGGCACAAAAAAAAAAGTTTAGTGCTAGAGAGAAGATAGTTCTTGGAAACGATTATTTTTTTCTTTCTACAGAAATATATAATGAATGCTCAAGAAAGAAAATATTTGACAAAAGCTTTTTAGGGAGTGGAAAGAGAAAAAAACATCTTGTGTGATGTAAAAGGAGGAAACATACAAACCAAACCAAACAAACGAAAACAGTCAGAAGGGACTGTAACTGTTTTCTGCTAAAGCTTGTTTCCTTTTAGCAAGAGACGCTGCAGTCTGAGGGTAAATTACTGCCGACAGCAAGGTGTACCTCATAAATATAGGAGGATGCACCCTCGACTCGTTTGGAAGACTATTTTCTTATTAATAGCACCAATTTCACAGCTATTTTTGCCTCTAAAAAGGGCACCTGTGAGACATTCACAAATCATATTTTATCAGGGAGAAAAACAACTATTGTCAGGATGTATATATTTCTGATTCGAGTTACCTATTTTTAATAAGCCATCTTACGAGTGTGTTTTGAAGCACTTCAGTGGTCCAGAGGGAGCACTACCTTTAATGTGAGAGGACAACACAACAAAGAAGCCATCACACATATCACAAAAAAACCCAAAAACAAAAAAAGAAGGAGGCAGGGGGAAAGAAGAGGAAAACGACTGTTGTTTATAATGAACAGACTGTGAACTTCATGAAAATATGACAAAAGCATTATTTTTGCCCTCATAGAGCAATTCCTGATGTAGAAGAAATGAAAGTGAAGTAACACTTTTGAGTAGAACGAAATATTGAATGAATCGGAGAAACACAGTAGTGTTAAGCATGGCATATTTTTTAAGACGTATGATATAGATGTTAATTAGTTAATTTAGCTCAGTATTCTGTTAATATGCAAATAGCTATAACGTAATACTTCATTATTTGTAATATACTAATTAATCATTCATAATATAATGGGTCAATAGTCCAGGAAAAGCCCAGTTACCTCTCACAAGTACAATAACCGTACATAAATCCTATAACAACTCAAATTCATGCTCTAAATTTTATTTTCAAAAATTGTGAGTTTTTTCCTCATGTTCAAACACATGTAAAATTAAAACAAAAAAGTGTAACTAAGATTATCCACCTAAAACATAAATAGAACAACATTTGGGGATTTTCAAGATCTTATTTTTGTAACAATGACCTAAAAATAATTATTGAAAAGAGCAATTGAAATACATCATATATTTTAATGACTCAAATATTTATTTCTCATCCCCTTGGCATCCAGACTGTGGGAAATTTGTATTATGAAGATCAGATGGCACACTGATGTGAGAAATGTTGCAAAGCATCCTGTTGATTGGTTCTAATTAACTGCAATGCTCTTGTGTTCTCAGTTTTAGCCGGCACCCACTACACAATGCCTTTTATTTTGCTTTGAATGGACTTTTACTTAAAAACAGCTGATCTCAATATCCACAGCATTTTGGCTTTTTTAATCTCTTCAAAATTCCCTGCAATATTTTCTTTCCAATTTTGAAAGATAAATTTGAAAATATTTCTAAAGCATAAAGTATAATCAGTTAAATTAACGGCGCTCGTGTGCTCTTTCACATGGATTTTGCATGTTCTATAGTACGTGATTACATTCTCAAACCACATTTCAATTCCTCTTTAAAAGTTACACATCTTAGCGATGGGTTAAGCAGAAAATTCTGAAAAGCAATTTAGAGCATGCTGCTAATTTTTTATTTTTGTAATCAGGCTGCTAAATAGAACAGAGCGAAAACATGGGACCGTGAGCAAGGGATGGGAAGGATTCCGGAATTAAAAGTATTAAATAAAATTCTTTGCACTCACCTTTCTCTGATGATTTAAGCTCAAGCAGCCCTGGTGAGAGAAGCCATGAATTTTCATCAACTTCACACATGTCATACATTTAAAAACATTTTGATTTGCCCTGGGACCCCTGCATGTCTCTGAAGCACAGTAACAGTGCTGTGCTGTTTTGTAGGTACAAACCCGTGGACTCCCAGAGCTCTAGAAGATATATTACCAATGTAAACAGGCCCTTAAGTGAAAAAAAAAAAAAAAAAAAAGAACATTAAATAACAGAAAGTTTCCAAGGAAATTTGGAATTTAAAATCAGGAGAGTTTTATTAGCAGCAGTACACTTTCCGTAATTTTCAGGGCCACAATTTTATCCACACATTTGCTTTCTGAGAACGTACAATTTTCTGACCTGAGAAACAACCATTTTGGACAGGAAAACTCATAACCTAAAAATTAGAGCTAAATTATTAATTTAGCCTAGTAGACATTGAAAGTGATTAAATAGTCATCTTTTTGTTCATATGGGGACAAAATGCAACTCTTGAGCAAAAAGGCCACAGTTTCAAAGCAGCTGCCAACATCCTGCTGTTTCCAGGAGGAAGGCTAAATGTGTTGTGTCATGCAATAAAAACAGAATTTTGCCCTAAATAACATATCCTGAGATTATCTTCTAAATATTTCTATCCCTCTTAAAATGGTGAAAAATCATTAAAATGAGGTAAGAAATAAACATTGGGAGAGATTAACAAGTGCAAAGTCACAAATCTTAGAATGATATAAATAAAGTGGCATTACAAATAGTTTACACTGTGCCCCTCACTTTACACCTGAAGAAACTGAAGCCTAAAGAGGTAAAGTGACTTCTCCAAGGTCTTAGAAAGACTAAGCCTTTAAGCTCAACTAGAGGAAAGTCTCTTGACTCCTGGGAGCACTCCTTCTACACTACATGGTCTTTTGATACAGAAACAGAAATGTTAGCTCAGGTGGATGTCAATCATACAGTTAAGTAAAACAATAAGCAACAACCCCTTGACCCTAAAAGGTATGCGCAGGGCATACAAAATTAACCAGCAATCTTACTCAGTGGGAACAGTCATTTTCCTTAAAAAGATGCCTCTTTGGAAGATCTCTTCATTCTTGCCAGGGTTTGAGAATTTGTATCTATTTAATGAAAGGCAGTTCTTTTCATCACTCTTACATCAAGCAGGCAGGTAAAAACAACTACCACATAGTCTCATTGTCCCTAATTTGTCCCCACTTCCAATCCATCCTCCAGTCTGCTGACTGCATGGTCTTTCTAAAATGCACATCTGATTATGTTTGATTTTTTTCAATGGCTTTCCATCTGCTACAAGATAAATCTACACTTTTAGTCTGACATTCAAGGGTCTTCAAAATGTTTAGCCTGACCCACCCAATCAGTTCTACTCCCAACACTCTATTCACAATTTCTACGCCGTCAATACAAACTAGGTATGACACCCTGAACATGATACACTTTTCATTGCCTCTGGGCCTTTGCACATGCTGTTTCCTCCACCTGGAATGCCTCATTAAACTCTGCTCCTCCTTCAAGAGGGAGCTCAAGCATTACCTTTTCCCCTCTTGCCAAACATAGATGCTTCTTCCCCTGGGATCCCAGTGCCTTCTGCACAAACCTCACATTTCTCCACTCATTGCACTGAAGACTAATTGTCTATTTACATGCCTGTCTCCCCAAAGTATTGTCTTTGAGGTCAGAGGCATATCTTTTTCTCCATGCCTAGTACTTTGCCTGGAGTAAGCACTCAGTGACAGTTTACTGACTGAAAACGTAAATCAATAAATAGACCACCATATTTTTTTCTTATCACAAAATCTTCACATCTTAGGATGATGTCCCCTTGTTCTTCTGTACAATGTCTAAACTGGATGTACACTGACTGCAGGACATTTGTATCAATCTCTATTTTTGGATTCTATCAACTATTTTTTCTAAGCACAATTTTATAATCTCTCTCTCACTATAGTGAGTTGACTTTGGCATAAAGTTGGTGATGAAATAGCAGCTCCCACCTACGTGTGAATGAAGAGAGCTCTTGGGTGAACAGTGGGTCGCCATTGTTCTAGACATTGTCTAGGCATAGGTCATTTTAGGACTCCATTTCTCACTGGGGACACAAGTTGAAGGATTACCTGTAACCCACTAAGACTATAAATGCATATTTGGATATAAACAGGAAGTGATATCAATATCTTCATGCCAAGGGAGTGCTTTAAAAGAGGGTTTTTAGTCTTAAAAAAATGGAATTTAGATTTAAGATGTAGCTTGTTTGGGGTTCTGTTGCTGTTTGACTGCTTCCTGTCTTCCCTACCTTGCTGAGCAAATGCTACCTAGATACAAATGTCTTCTAGGAGCCTGCCTAGCTGAAGCCAAGGACGTCCTTGGTACAGAAGTGCACATTTTCCACTTGAAATAATATCCTCATACTCCTTGATAAAAGGCTTCACATTCAAAATAGAAAAGAATTTGCCAGTATATTCTTCACTTAACGTGTACATAATCTTGAGCCAGGCCCCAAATCAACGAAGAGAGGATCTAGTAGCTGTTTGGGCCAACATAAGGCACCAGGCATCCCAATTCTGAAGCTAGATCCAATCTTTTCATTCCCCCCTGACTCCACTCCATTGGTTCCATTGTGCCCCAAAGCTATGGACCCTACTCAAATGTGAGGGGTGCTCACTAAGGAATAAAGGTTTGGAACACAATAATAGTAGCCATCTTTCCTGCATAATGGATTCCTCTTGGCCAGTGGACCACCTTCCATGGAGCAGCCCTATGTGGCATTATCTTTAACAATCAAAATTAGGTTTAAATTCTGTTAGATGAGACCACACTGGCCAGTTCCCACCGCAACCCCTTAAAGGATGATAGGATTTGTGACCTTCTGATCCCCTCACCACTTCAGAAGATGGCTACCCTTTAGAATTTTAAAGGTCTTGAATGGTGGGGTGCCATAGAAAGTGTAAGTCTGGAATGTGAAAAGAGATTAACTCTAAGGATTTTCCAATTTATTAATTTTTAGGGCTCATTTTGTGTTACAGCTAAGCTTTGGGGGTTTTGTTTGTTTTAAACATTACAGCATTACCTCAAACCATTTTCATTTAAATAGGTAGGGAAATGTGAGTAAGAGATTCCTCTCTTACTAACTAGCATAGAATAGGGCCTCTTTTATGTCATTTTGAGTCAAATCCACCAAGAATTAACAAGTTTTTGCTCACATTTAAAAAAAAGAATGTTAATAATACTCCTTTATCTTTACATTTTTACATATAAGAAAAGAGTACAGCAAGGGAAATAATGAAAGTGTTTCATAAATTCATTCATTCAGCAAACTTACTGAACAGCTATTATGTGCCAGGAACTAGACACGGTACTTACTGCCTAACAGCAGATTTACAAGAAAAAAAGAATATGGTCATTTACAGCTCTAAATTTAAGAATGTGAAATGTGACCACTGTCAAATCATGTAGGCTGGGAATTTCTGTCTGTCCACTTTCTATCTCCTCTCTTGAAAGAAAAACTTTTCTGGCAGGAAGTGTTATTAGGATGGAAAATGGTCATCAGCATAAATTCCAACTTTATAGTTTAAGAAGAAGAAAAAATATATTTATGTCTCCAACTTCAGTGGGGCCATTTGAAACTTCTTCAAAAACTTATAAAAAAGACACAGGCTTCGGTTTTCTTGTGGGTTTAAAATGAATCCATTACATTAAATGACTCTCAGTAGCAAAAGCAAGTAATGATTTGCATTCTAAGCTAGCAAACTGGGGGGTTAGGTATATTTGTACAATGACATCTTTTTTTAATTTGCTTTTATAGAGATTCTCTCCCATTCCTGCTTCAGTGAACTTGGGAGATTGTCATCATTCAGTATTGTTTAAATTAGTAAGGCACAAATCTGTCATCTGGTTTTTAAATATTTTTCCCCTTTGGTAATGTAGATGAGTAATGCCTATCTCCATTCTTTAAGCATATGCTAATATAATGATAGTCTAATTTTGAAAAAAAATTAAATTAGTTTTTTCATATCTCACATCTAGAGACCTCCTGACATATTGGAAAATATGATTTCTTCTAAAATATACTTTGCTAGCCTTCCTGAACACTCATACTTCAGTGAACTATACTTTTCTTTTCTGTTCAAGAAGTGCTATGAGACCTCTCGCATGAGCAAGTCTCCTGGAGAAGATGTCATTGATGAGGTTGCTCTACCTTTCACGGTAACTACCAGTCAAAGTTATGGCTTTACCATCAGTCATGATGGTTCGTCCTGGAACCCAAAGCCGCTTCTAATGTAAAAGTATGAGCAAAGGGCCTATCCTGCCAACAAAGGCATAGGAAGTCTTGTTTCACCCTTCCAAGTCTTTTATTTTATATTCCTAGACTTTCCATCCTCGAGGAAAGAACACTAACATTAGAGAGAGACGTATTCAGCTTTTACAGTGTCCTTGTCTGCCAAATGCCTCCTTGTTTCAATTCAAGGTAGGAAAAAACTATTTTATATAATTTCAATTTCACATTTCTCTGAAAGTGGAGTGCCTAAATCTTATCAAGTTAGCAATAATTTCTCTTTCAAAGCAAATGTGGAAAGCCAGAAGTTTGTTCTATTGACGAATTTCATCAAAAGCTCTCGATTTTCTTCCCCTACTACTATCTGATAAGGGACGCGCTGCCTGATTTTTTTCTCCCTATTCGTAATGAGAATCTTATTTCTATTTGTGGGTTTTTCAAAACTGGGACTATCAAGTAATGCGCTTACAACTTACTTTCCAAGGAAACTGCTTGAGAGCTCCTGCACCCAAGTGACTTCTTACCATTGTCCTCCCTGCCCTCCTGACGAGTGAATTCCCCCGGAGTGATTTATTACACATATGTAGTGCGGAGTCCAGAAACGGGGCTGATTGGCGGACCCGCCTGCTGCCGCTGAAGTTTTCCTGGTACCTTCTAGATGCTACTGCTGGATTACATGACTGATTCACTCCTCTCTGTGTCTCCTGGCAGCTAAATGGGAATATTGGAGGGCTGCCAGAAGGGTAGGTAGCCAACCTGCTTGCCCTTGATTGTGCCTGCCAGCTTTTTAATAACAGAAGTAGGGTCAAGTAAGTGAAATCAGGAACCGAGGAGAGTATTCTGAGAATGCAAAGGCAGTTAATGTCCTTCCAAGCCTGAGATGGCTGGCAACCCTTGGCAGAGCAATCTATGATTTGTGGCACCTGACCCTTCCACTGCGACTGTTATCTGTGTATTCACTAGAAACATATTTACAGAATCTCTCCATTAGCAAAGATGCCTTGTGCGTGATTACCCAATTGTCATGGTCACACTAGGATTTTGATACAGCTCCTATTCACAGATGGAAAACTGCACTAAACTGCACGCAGGATTGGTTTAAAGCAGGATCCGAAATCGATAGATCAAGACTTCGCCTGGTGGATCTCAAAGAGATCATCACAGTCTGGCTCCCCCCTCCTCCTCACCCTCGAGGCCACATTCCACCTCCCGCCACCCAATGGCAAAACATCTCTCCTTTATTCCCTTGAACCCTCAAGAATTCTTAATAAAGTTAAAGATAATGAGCTATAAGAATTATCCAAAGAGATGAGCCTGGTTAAAACAGACTCCACCTCAGAAAACATTGGAGGAGCCCACGGCTTGCTTCAACCGGCTAGCCTTGCTCACATTTGTATAGAACTCAGCGTCAGCAAAGTACTTGCTCCTCGTTTATAATGTTCTCGTTACAAAGGCAGAGCCAGGTTGGAGGCTGGCTTTCCTTCATTCCTACGGAATCAACAATAAAGAACGTTTTAAAAAAAATTTTTGTCCGAGGCAAGTGACAATGAGGGCGCTTGCTATTAAAAAGTTTATCGGGAAGTTTAAGAAGTGGCGTTTCCACCCTTCCCCCTCAAATAAACGCAGGGAGGGTCATCCATGCCAGAAGATTCCTCTTGCTTACATCCTCTGCTGGCTGGCGCGACAAATGAGCTGAAGCAGTGATTTAGGAAACAGAATCAAACTCACTAGGAGCAAAGAAGTGGTCATGAGTCGAAATGGAAAACACGATAACTCAGAGTCATCGTCATGTGTCTCCCAAATGAGATGTGCTGAGGAAATGAAAGAGACAAAGTGGCACCAGATAAATAAATGAAGGCGAGAAACTCACCACAGGTCAAGAAATACTACTAAGGTGACCTGCCCTGACAGTCACCGCAGGCGACCCTTGGGAACCGCGTCGGGGTTAAACGCCCTGGGAACCGCTGAGATGCCGCCGGCCTGGGCGCCGGGGCCTGGCGGGAGGAGGCCAGAGAGCCCCGGGCCCGCAGCATCGCCGGGTCCAGGCGGGTCCAGGCGCAGAGGCGCGCGCGGCGGACGCGAGACCCCCAACCCCGGCGCCGCTGTGCGCGCAGCAGGCCGCGCGGCCGGAGCCAGGCCCGCGCCAGGCCACAGCGGTGTCCGCGGCTCGCTGCCTCTGCAGCCGCCGCCCTGCGCTCGCTCGGGAGCGTCCCCGCCGCCGCGGGAAGCGAGACGCCCGAGCGGCGCCCACGCGCACGGCCCGGAGCTGCGGCCCCGCCCGGCCGGCCCGAGAGGGTGCGGAGGCTCCGTGCCCCAGCGGGACGCAGGCGCCCTGTCCGCGCCTTGGGGACGCCCAGGAACTTGGGCGCCCCTCGAAGCTGGGAGTCATCTGGACGCGGTTCTTCCCGGGTGGACCTGAATTCCACGCCTGAGAAGATGCTCCGGGCAGGAGCGAGCACCGGGGGAAGAAAAAAGAGCCCTTGAAATGGGGGAGGGGCAGGCGGGAGGAAACCGCGCGGAGGAGAAATCCCCGTCACCACCAAAACCGGTTCGGAGAAGTCCTGAGGTTTTACGCCTGGAGATTTCACTTTAAAAGCTGGAAAAAAATTTTTTCCACCGCTTTTAATTGAAGTTAACAAAGTGCAACAAATCCTAACTCAAATATGATTGCGGTGAGATTAGGGTCTAATTGCTTAGGGTTCAGGTGGAATCTGCGGGCTAAATCCTACAGGGCCAATCTGAATTTCACAATCGTTCTGTCAAAAGGAGAGCGATGAGAGCCCACACGCTTCCTAACAAGTCATTTTTAACAGTTACAAGCTTCGCACAAAGACCACACAGGGCGTCTAAGAGATGCAAATCTAATCCCTGGTCATTCTACAGGCCTTCAACAAAGATGTGCTAAACCCTAATAGAAAAGAAATCAGTTCTCTGTCACCAGCCCCTGGTAAAATCTATTAGAGAATGGACAGAGCCGCATCTACAGCAGTTGCTGCAAAGGTTAAGGACAAGTACAAATAAGAGGGACCCAGTTTTGTTTTCCGTGTGAAATATCGGGAGAAGCTAACCCCAAATGAGGGATGGGATTCGATCCGTGGCTTCGCATTCGTTTGAATGCTAGAAAAAAATAAACACACACATTAAGACTGTGGAAGACTCCGTTTCTGAATCTAGGAGAGATGAAACAAATTCCCCCCAAAGTTCGAATCTTTGCCTCCGAAATTATCGAGGAATACTAACGGGGGAGGGCGGGCGAGCGCGCGGGGCGAAGAGGGGGGACCCGGGCTTCGGGACCGGCCAGCTAACCTCGCGCTGCGGCGTCCGGGCCTTGCCGGGAAAAGCCCCGACGGCAGGGCCGCGGCCGGGTGGGACTCGGGAGCCGGCTGCCTCTGGCCGCCGCGGGGGCCGAGCGGTGGGCGCCGACGGCGGGAAGTCTGGGCGGCCGCCCTCCGGTGCCGCCGAGCCGGCGCCGGGCCTGGGTCCCCCTCCCCGACCCCGCCCGCGGGCCCCCGGCCTGTGGGGAGGAAGGCCTGGGCATCACAGGCCGGGAAGCATCTCAAACAGGCGCTTCTGCGGTCACAGACCCAATGAGGTCCTCACGGACACAGTGTCATGCTGGGGTGTTAAAAGGGTTAATGCGTTGCAGCTACAGCGCATCACTGTGGGCGAGCCCCTTCAGAAAGGAAGGGCCCCGGGGGTCCCGGCCCCTCGGAGAAACCCGCACGAGGGCTGGGCGGGCTGGGGGGTGGGCTGGAAATGACCGTCCTGGAAAGTTGTATGGCGGGATTCCCTTCCCCTCCGCGCGGTGCAGAGTCCCCGGCGGCCGGGCAAGCCCGGGTCTCCTCCGCAGTCGCGGGCTCCGGGGCTGCGCCGCGGGCGGGGCGGGGCGGGGCGGGGCGGGGTGGGCGGCCCGGGGGAGGGAGGGAGCGCGACAGAGACGCGGCCCCGCCCGCTGCGCGCCCGCTCGAGGATGCGCCCTGTGGGTCGCCAGGAATCTGCCGCCCTCTTGGGACCCGCCTTCCACTTTGGGAAACGACTGGGGACCCGAAGGTGGAGGGCTGCGTGGCGGGCTCGGCTCCGAGTCCCAGTACAATCGCCATGCCATTTTCCCAGGCAGCTCGGGCTCCTTCCACGTGGCACTTCCCTCGAGGTCGTGCTGGCAGGGACGAAAGGGGGCGCTGTCCAACAACCAGGAGACCAAGAGGCTCCCCTCTTTCTAAAGTCCCTTCTCCAATTGCTTGGAGGAGGGGTGGGGCACTTGTGTGAAAGAAAGGATTTTTGTCTGTTTCCACCGAAGTTTCCAGAAGCCACTATTTCTTCTCCTAGTGACTTCGCCCTCTGCCCCCTAGGTCCCCCTGAATTTGTTTCTCCCCAAGGTAGAGCCCAGAGCTGGCCAGGTGGGAGGAGGTGGCTGGAGTTCAGGAAGCAAACTCCATCCCTGGCCCCTCAGCTCCCTAGCCCCTTAATGTGCTCTGGCAGAAAGTGCCCATTCTTAAGGTCTGGCAGGAGGCAAGGAAGGGATTCATAGGTTAGCTTCTCAGCTCAGAGACACCACCACACGCACATCTGCTTCCTCCTCATTCGGTTCTATGCTTGTCCAGGCCAGGCCTGTGCCTTAAGTGGGGGCTGTATTCCTTTCTTCCCATCTGCTGGTGTTAATTGAATTTCTCTGTGCTGCTGCTTCTCTTTGCTTCGGTCATTTTTCTCCCTAGTCCTCTGATAGGCTGACCTTGGCCGTTCTCTGGTCTTCTTACCCCCAACTGGCTTCTCATATGGGCCTTACTAGCTCTCATTCTTTATGGCTTAGCGCACGCACTTTATCTGCTTTTCCTTTTAGTACTGACATTAGGAAAATGATACCGAATTGCCTGCAAAGTAAGACTGCAGCTATGAGGCTGGAATTGGACAAGAAAACAAGTAAAACACAGGCATTGAAATGAAGAAACAGAAAAAGAGAATGAGGAAACCAATGAAAAGTAGATAATAAAGCTACAGCAGGCTAGAAATACAAGAATAGGATGTGCCTGCAGGTGGTTTTGGGTGCTCATGAGGATCTCCCATGTCTCCCTCGGGAGACAAGGAGAGGGCTCCCTGAGGAAGGCAGGCTGAGGTTTCTTCTCCCTGACTCGGATTGCTCCTGAAGACTCGGGCCAGCAATTTTGAGCCTGCATATCCTTGGTCCCCAGGGAGGTCCAGGAGGATGGGAAGGGATCAGCACAGAACATCCACCACTCCTTCAAATGGTCTTGCAGTCACCGTATCTCTATGGAGCTGTCAAGTGGCTGGAACTTTCTGCCCTGGGAGCCTGCTCTGGCTCGCTGCTGCTCTGAGGCACATTCCTGTGCACTCCCTCTGTCTACCCAGCTAAGCCTAGGCTGGGGCCCTGTCCTCAAGGGGGCCAGCTAGCTCCCCTTCACCCTAGCAGATGGGTCCTACTGGTCCCAGCCTTACTCTCACCTCCAGTCAGTTGTAGGAGTTTTGTCCTCCTGGTTTGCAGAAATAGGGAGCCTGGAGGCTCCCTGTGGGAGGGCTGCCCTGTCCTCCTCAGGGTGGATTAGTGCCTCAGGCCCAGTCTTGCTCATCCATAGAATGGGTTCTAGAGAGGAAAAAAATCTAGAGAGTTTACAGCTGTGTGTGTGTGAGAGAGACGTCTGTTAAGGAGAACACCAGGGCTTTTGGGGCGAGCTTTGCAGAAAATTGAGCAAGCCAGTGGGAGCTGTGCAGAAACTCCTCCATCCGCCCCTCCCCCATCTATTGGTTCTGAGACCTTCCCAGAGGCAAAAATGCTTCCCAAGTACGTCTAAAGACACAGCGCCTGCCTAAGAGGCACCAACTTGAGGAGGTTCATAAATTATCCCCTTTTGAAATAAAAATGGAAATCAGCATTAAACACGTAACTATTATTAGATTGAGTTTCAGCCTACTAGAAAGTTCGTTAGATGGTGGTATCTGCGCAGAGATGGAATCTCTTTTTTTCCTTAGGAAAATTCATCAGGGAAACAGCAGCAGTTGGCTGGCTTTGTTTGGTCTCCTTTATTTCTTCAAAGAAAGATTGTGTTTTAAGACAGTTTTAAAATTCCCTTCAGTTTAGGGTTTGGATCGTCGTCTTGACCCAGTGAACTAATATCTGTATGTTCTGGGGTCAAATTCACGGGAGGTTTCCACTCATCCGCACACCAGACTTCTTGGTGTGGTCTCCAGAAGGGGGTGGGGGCCTGGAGGGCAGGCGCCGCGGAGCCGAGATTGTTCCGGACGCGGGCGGGGAACCCGATGGAGGGTCACCCGCTGGTTAGGGGGCAGAGGGGGAGGGGAAGGTGTGGGGAGGAGAGAGTGGGGCCACGGGCAGGGCGTCGGAGGGGAGGCGAGGGGGCTGGGGAGTGCCGAGGCCGTGGGCAGGAAGGGGGAGGTGGTGGACAGCTGCTTTTCTTAGTCCTGGAAACCAAAACTCTCTCCGACGAGAGACCCTAAACTAGCTCGAGGTTTTAAGCGCCCACACTTCTGGTTGAGACCCCTGACCACCCATTTGAAACCGTGGGGCCGCGAGGGACCCTCGGGCGGTGCAACCCGGAGGCCGCGGAGCCGCCCCGGGGTTGCGGTCGCAGCTCTGCGCCCGGCCCCCGCAGACGCCCCGCTGGTCCCCGCCACACTGGACAGGGCTTCGCGGCTCCAAAGCGCGCATTTTAGCCCCGGACACCTCTTCTGGCTGCTCTTCCTTTAAAAAACAAGTCTGAATTTTCCATCAAATCTTTTACCCGTGTGCTCTTCACTAAATGACTATTAACCAGCACCGAGGAGAAGCACAAATATGGTTTCTCTCTCACCTTTCCTGTAGGGTTTTTTTCCCCCTTCAACCATGGAGTCTCGATTTTCTAAGCAATTAAGTTATATATTCAACAGGAATATTCGATTTGAAATACATCGGGCCTAAAGACTGATGCATAAGGTCTGGGGCTAGAAGAAAATATTGAGTGCTCGCCTGCAGATTCTGTCACCCATCATCTGCCCGGAAGGCGCTCTGTATCTTTCAGCGTGTCCGGCTCTTATGATTGCAAATGGCCCTGTTTTCAAATGGAAATAAGACTTGCAAACTGATTATGTGTATTGAATTGGAATCACTCCCTAGATCCTCTTGTTTAAAATGTATTGAAAAAAGGATGATGGCCGCAGACCTCTGTAACCAGCTCCCTCTCTTCTCAGGGAGGTCGATCTATTTTGCAACTTTTTGCCATTTGAGCATGTTTCAGCCAGATAATTGTTGCCGTTGTGTTACCCGCCCAATGCACAGAGACGGTACACACACTGCCTCCCAGCAGGCCCCCCTGTGCTTCGCACGAGCATCACCCCCTAAACACCCCACACTCGTCTGCCCTGCCCCACCACTTTGACCCAAAGGCCAGCCATAATCAGCAAGACTCAGCTGTCACAAACCCCACACAGTTCCACCAGGCACAGTTGTTCCTCTGTCTCCCCTCACCTCCTTTCCAGTCCCCTCTCCTTTCCTCTCTTGTCTTGTCTTACCAACAAGCAGAACCACATACACACAAATCCCCAGCTTCCACACACCCAACCAACAGAATCCAAGTATTTAGCCAGGTTGTGAATTTTCAACAACTGATTTTGGGTTGGTGTGGCGTAGCAGTTGTTAGAAAACAGTTCATACAGGAAGCTTAATGTCAACTGTTAGGGATGCATGAAGGTCCTTGTATACTACCATAGATCGCAAAGATTTTCTCTTTACCCCCATCCAGTGCTTGATTATGGCTGTGGGTGTGTCGGCTTGTTAAAAATTTCCAAAGGTTCTCCCATTTGATTTCAGTATGAAGCCAGTGTGACATACAGACAGATACCTGAGCTTTACCTGCTGTGTGAGTTGTAGGCATGATACATACGTACACTTCCAAAGTTTCCTACACTCAGGCCTCAGCCCCAGGGGTCCTGCTGGGGAGCAGTAATCAACATTCCAGTTTATATTGTGGGTTAGTGAGTGGCAATGAACCAGCTACAGCTTCTGTCTTCCCTGGCTAGAGATGAGGATGTATGGTCTGTGCACGCCTGGGGTGCAAGGGTTGCAGTTCTTGCTGAAGCACACTCAGAAGGAAAGAAGCCATCACTTCCCAGCTTGCCCCCTCCCTTTATCCCCACCCAGAAAACGGTGCCTTGCAGACCTCAAGGCACCGTCAAGTGGCCAGGCGGGGAGAAAGGTTTAATCCTCTGCGGCATCAGAGTCTCCTCTGAAAAAGCCGGTCGCTGCAAGTCTGTTTAGAAACCTGGTGCTCTGGGGGCACCTGCGGGGACCCTAACTGTGCGAGATCCACTGTATACACAGGCGGAGCCGGATTTGTTAAACCGCTGACCTGGTCTCCTAGGTTAGAACAGAGCGAGCAACCAGCTCAGAGGAACCAGCTCTCAGTCCTTTTCGTGTCATTACGGTAATTCCCAGGTTTACATCTGTGCGCGCGCGCTCAGCCTTGTGTACGCCGGAGGATCAGGTAAATCGGTAGCACGCGGACCAAATAAACCCTTGTTTTCCTAGAGCTTTGGACACCTTAGAGCAGTGGCATTGGGAGGGAGAATGCTAGGCATCGTGGAGGCGCTGCCGTTCTGGGTGATTTTGCACAGAATGGCTCCAGGGCATTGCGACTGGGGAAGGGTACCCAAAGACACTTATCATGGGCTGACATATTCGATTTTGTAGAAATGACATTATCAGCAATCACCGAAACCCCTAGAACTGCAATGTTTTACACTCCACCAAGAGCCTGGTGTTACTGAGGATTCCATCCAGCATCAAAGACAGAATTCCCAGAAATGTACAAAATGGGGAGAGGGAGGAGGAAAAGTTTGTCTTTTCTCATTGTGAGACTACACTCGGACCTGCTATCTTATTTCCACTACTCTGTGAAGGCCAGAAACAGTTCCACTTGTTTTTGTTAGCTGGCACTAGTGTTCCTACTAACGATTTCTGTTAGTGGGTAAGGTAGGTGTGACAAATGACAATAATTTTTGTTACAGATTGCTTCAAGACGTCTCATCTACAGCTGTGTGTCTCAGGCAACAAGTCCTTTTTCTTTAAGAATAAGTTTTAATATTTCCCCAAAGCGTAGCTAGTTCTTCAGAGTTTCACATGAAAATAAATTAATATTCTAATTTAAAGTGGGGAAAACCAAAGAAAGTTTTTGTTTACTTGATTTTTTTGAAGGGAAACTAAGTTTCATGTGGCGTCTTAATTGAGCTAATGAATGCATTCAACTTTCTTGCATCCAACAGGTTCTGTAAGATCCCCTACTAAGAGAATTCTACACTAAAATTCTTTCTTTTTGAATATCTTATAAATAGATATATAAGATAGACATATGCACCTACACTTCTATAATACACACACAGACAGGTGTCTGTATGCAACCACTTATACCAACATACACACTGGGCAGAATCAGATGTGAATATTATGTTGGAGGAAAGGGTGCTCTTTAATGTGGCCAATTGCCTGCAATTTTTTAAATATTTTTTTCTGTTTCAAGCAGCACACTAATAGTGACCACTTTATATTGCAGTGTCCTGAAAATAACGAAGAAAGAAATAAAATAGGAAAATGAATTTAAATCTCACCCTTTCCAAAACTTTGTTACAACTCGCAATAACTAAGACAGTAAATGTTTAGAAAGCAGAGACCAAATGGGAAACATTATCAAATGAGAAGCCTGGGTCTGGGTTGAGATGCCCTCCAAATAGAGCATTAGGTCACTATCAGAGAGAGACGCAGCCAGCCACTTCAGCCATGGCTTCAGATGAAGCAGAAGCTGTACTGTCAAGTTGCTGAGCCTTCTGCTCCTGGGTTCATTTGAGAATCATCCAGGAAAGTTCAGAAACACAACTACATGGAGAGGGGGGCATGCAGACCCTGGGCCTCCCCATCAAGAAAGCACATTCTTTCCTCTACTCCCATCCATACCCAATTCCTCCAGCCACTTGGTGGAGGAGCTCAGAGGGCAAGCTCACCACAGAGGGTGATTGGGGATAGGACACTCCTTCCAGAAGCTACTGGCCCAAGAGGCACCAGAAAGCTTTTTATGCTCCAACTTGAGGCGGGAACCCAAGTTGGGCCCCACAGAGGGTGGCCCAAAGCCGCAAGAACACAATTGCACAACCACAAACACACCAGCCAGGAAGGCAGAGAGGGCCAGAGGAAGTGAGTGTCCCGCATCTCCTAATACTGACCGGGCTGAGCAAGGAAAACATTCATCCTCATGCCTCCCAATACTCAAGTCTGTCACTTTCTTTCCATTCTAAAAGAAAGCCACATTTGAAACAAACAAGCCAGTAAATCATGCCTAAGAGCCATATCATCTCAGATTCACATTTCCCAACAGGCTTCTAGTTCTCCACAAACAATATCCACGCTCACTCTGCTCCCCAGCTCTAATAAAGGGGGGGGGGGGGTCTAGAGACACTGGAGACATTCGATCAGAATTCAAGGCAGCTTCTCACAACTCTCTTGTTTATAGAAAATGAATGTCTGCCTGGCTTGCTTTTAGTTCAAGAAAGGGGTCAGTCTTTATCAGCACGGTTCACACAGATTCTGGATTTTTTCCCCCGTTATCTTAAATTGACCCGCTTTTAAGATAAAGACATAATAGAGAAAGCATTGACCTTACCTGGTCCCTAATGAGTTGGAAGTCAGAAAACCCCGTTCTCATTTCCTCTTATCTCGGGTCGCCTGAGAAGAGACTCGCGCTACCTTTTGTGCTCGCGCCTGGAGATGCCCCTCACCGACGCCCCTACTCGGGGAACGCGCCCCAAGAGCGGGCTTGCCTCCACAGTCTGAGAATTCTTCCCCAGGGTCTCAAAATCCGAGACCTGGATGCCAGACCTCGGCCTAGCCCAGCCCTACGAGGATTTAAAACCCCTTGGAAGGCTCCCGAGCAAGTCTTGCCTTTGAAAGCCCAAGCCCTAAGCAGTGGGGAGAGCCGGCTCCTGAGAGGCCCTTGGAGCGGAGCGCGCGGGGCCTCCCTCGCCTCCAGGAGCAAGTGCCTGAGCGCCTCTCGCGCAGTCGGCTCCGGCCAGGCTCTGATTTCACTCGCGGGCCCCAAGCTACTTCCCACCGGGCCAGCCCCTATCTCAGAGCCGCTGCCCCGGCGGCTGAGGCGTTCCCTGCCCCCACCCGCCTCCTGGCCTTGAGGACTCCAGCTGTACCCGCTGGTGCTGCGGTTGGGGGCGGCTGCAGCCCGGGCTCCCTTCTGCCCTGCTCAGAGCATCTCCAGTCCTTTTCTTGCCTTCCCCGAACCCAGCCCAGTTCCCGGCCTGGCCAGCGGAGAAGGCTGCTTCCTGCCTCTCCGACCCACAGCTCGGGGGGCTCCCAGGCTGGGGCGGGGGTGGGGAGCCGCTTTGGGATGCTAAACATCAAACAAGCCAAGCCTGGGGTTTCAGGCCCCGAAGCCACTAGAGCCGCTCTCCAGGGCTCTCGAGAAAGTCCTCGTGTTTACACGGCAGAGTGGGGGTGGGGGAGAGGAGGAAGGGGAGATGCTGTCTGCAAAATCTCCCCCACTCCCCGCAACCGTCGGGGCCTAGGGATGGGTGGGGTGTTTAGGTGAAGTCGCTCAGCTTCTCCCTGAACTCGGGGCGAACTGCGCTGCCCCCACACGTGGGGAAGCTTCCGGCTCTTCCAGGCATTTCAGCGCCAGGGGCATTTCGCCTCAGGAGAGGCCAGAACCGATCCGAGCCAGAGATGCTGGAGACCTAGGGGAGGTCCATCCGGGAGAGCACGGACGAAGATCTGCTTCGCAGAGGCTGACCGGGATGTGGGGGTGGGGGGCATTCCCGGGCTGCGGTCTTTCGCTGCGCACAGCCGGCACCTATTTCCCTATCAAGACGCTTCCAGTCGCGTTCCAGGGCCGCTTCCCGCAGCTACAACAATCTCCCGGCCAGGAGCGGGAACTGGTGGACCCCGCGTGATGGATGGAGAGACGCGGCCAAGGCCCTGTCTGTGTCGGTCCCGTCGGCACCCGGCTGAATTCTCCTTTCCCCAGACTTCAAACTAAGCCGGCTCCAGACGGCGGGGAGAAGAATGTGTTTGACAGAAACTACATCCAGTGCAAGGGTGACAAGGCCGAGGGTACCAAAGCCCACTAAAGTTGTGACTCTGAGGAGCCCGTCCCCCCCGCTAGGATGGGTTGGGGAGCAGCCCTGGCAGCGCCTGCGCACCCTGCTACCCCACCCAGCCTTGTGCTGGGCCTGGGGCTGGCTGATCGAAGGCTCCCACTCCACGGATTTGGAGCCCTAGAGCCAAACATCTCCACTGCCAAGCCGCGGCCTGAGCTGGGTGACTTGACCACCTACACACCCTGTCCTGGGACCACTGCTGCCCATTCTAACACAAGTGTTCAAACTTTCCAGTTTTCGCTTGTTTTCTAAAATGTGAGGCCTGCTGAGATTCCCTTCAACCAGCACACTCTCTAGACCCAACCAACCATCCTCTCGGAATCTCCGAGTCTCTTCTGGATACTGGAAATCGTATCTCTGCAGACAGATGGGGGGAGAAAACCCTCCCTGGCCCCCCCCCCCCCCCCCGCCCCCCGGTCCTAAGACACTATGGGAGAGGAGCCGCTAGGAAGTCAACAAAGAGAACTGCTGGTGCAGAGCGGCCCCTGGGCCAGTGATTTCCCTTACAAGTTCCTGGAAGGTGAGGGTGGAGGTTGGGGAAGAGAGAGATGCAGACAGAATGAGATAGAGAGAGGAAGAAAAGACAGAGCGGTAAGAAAGGGAAAAAAAGTTGAAACTCCAGGCAAGAAGTGCATACGTACCAAATATGCATGAATCCCCCACAAGCAAACACTTTTGAGCCTGGAGAAAAGTGCTGGGAGGGGCATCTGTCCACAGCCTGCTCTGCCTCCTTGGAGGTTCATCAGGGGTGACATGGAAGGGGCAACAGCCTGTGTCCACAACCACTCCCTCCTCCTCCTCTGCCCAGGGCAACCCTGAGAGTTTTCCAATAGACATATCTGGGCATCAAAGAGCCCAGGAAATTAGAAGTGGGAAGAAAAGTCAAAGATGAATTTTTTTGCTGGGGGGTGGGGAGAGGTGAAAAGTTGGGAGAAGAGAAAGATTCATTACTAAAAAGACTTAGGAGCCCAGAGACGGAAACCGGTGGAACAAAAAGTGAAAGTTCAGCTCCCAAAGTCCTGCTGGGGTGTCCCCAGGCCAGCAGCCCAGTCCGACACCTCCTGAGGCCAGAGAGGCCGCCGAAAGTGGAGATCCCCGGCCAGACCCGTGCCAGGATAGCTGTTTTAGAGCAGAAATAAAACCGGTAACAACTTCCCTACTTTGGAAAAAAAGCCTCCCAAGGAATTCTAATTCTGACAAGGCTCAGCCGTGCATTAGAAATAAAGGATTGATGTTGAAATCTACAGGGACGATCTGTTCAGTAAAAATGATCACTCACACAGGGCTATTTAAAACGGATGTCCTGGCTGCCTGCTTCAAAACGTTAGTTCAGCTGTACAAGACCACAGTAGACACTTCTGAGGTTTCAAAAAACACAAGCCTGGCTCTGAAAACTAGTTGCTTGGTCTCTTTCTCTTCCTTTCTCCCTTCCCCTCCCTGTGGAAGAAGTTTACCTCTTTTCCTCTCTATTGCCAGGTCTCAGGACTGCTCAATGTTTGCTTTTACTCAATTCGGAGCCAGAACAAAATTCCCTCTTCCCATGGGGCAAGGACTGTGGGCCCAGCCTCCTTAGCTGGCTCAGGATCCCTTGAGCCCCCAAACAATTCAAATCCCATCAGGCCAATTATGAGCAGCCCCCCTACCAAAAAACTCCATTTACAGCTAAATCAAAAAGAAACAAAAGGTGGGTTTTTAATCAGAAAAAGAATCTTTTTAATTTGTATAATTTATTAGAAGCTTCTTAGGAACTATATTTAAGCCAGATATCTACATAAGTTACAACAGAAAAAGACTGACGCTCCGAATACCAAACTGCCAAATAATATACACAGATTCGTCAATGCCCATAAAAAATACGATGGGCTGGGGACGGGGATTGTTGTGTTTCTTTTTCTTTTCTTTTTTTTTTTTTTTTACAACAAAATGTACAGATTACTAAAAACTAGGCGTTTTCGTCCAACTTTTGACAGCATTTTACAGCTACAAGTTCACATCAAACATAAAACAATTTTAGCCAAGGCCGTCCCGGCTGAGCCTGGGAGGCCAGAGGGCGCTGAGAGGGGCCCTTCCTTTGTGTCAGTGACAAGCGGGTCCTGTCGAAGAGTCCTTCCTCTCCCCAGGCCCCGTGTCCCCTTCGAAAGAGATCCTGGTATTTACAAGCGAGTCCGTTTTGCTGGCACAGTGTACCCAGAGTGAAGTTTGCCATCTCTAGAGTCCAGAGCCACGTCAGCGTACAACCGTCTCCAAACTGTGCCCCTCCCGAGCGTGGGAAACCCATTTGAATCACCCAAAGACACCCCAAAGCTGTTCTTGTTATGTCCTTCTCTGTTTAAAGACTCCTTAAAGAATTAGATTCGCTTGGTTGTTTTTTTCTTTTTTAAAAAAATCCCACAAATTTTAGAAAAAAAAAAAAGACGTCCAGCAGTTTGGCCTTTGTTTTTTCCCTTGGTCTAAACGGAACAGGTTCTTAAGAAAAGTCGAAGCGCATGGAGCGGCGGGCGGTGGGTGGCGTGTGGCGGGCAGGAAGGAAAGCGATGAGGCAGCGCGCTGGTCTAGGCCCGGCCGGCGTCCTCTCACCAGGTCCGACCGTATAGCAAAGTGGAACAGGACATGGTGCCATAGTCCGAGCCCGAGGAGTTCAGGTGGGACAGGCTAGACACCTGGCCCTGCAGCGCCGCGGGGCTGGCGGCGTGGTGCGCCAGGTCCGGAGACTGGCCCGCGCTGCCCGGCTGGTGGCCCGGGTGTGCACCCAGCCCGGGGCCGCCGCTGCCCACTGAGATCGCCGCCGCCGCCGCCTGCGCGGCCTGCGCCTGCTGCTGCGCCTGCTGTTGCGCGTGGCCTTGCAGGCTGGCGCCCCCCGGCGCGGGAGCGCCCGCCTGGCAGGGTTTGCCGTCTTTCACCAGGACAGGCACGGCCACGCGGCGCGGCGACTGCTGCTGCGCTTGCTGCTGCTGCGGGCACCCAGCGCCCCCGCCGCCGCCGCCGCCGCTGTCCTGCTGCAGTTGCTGCTGTGCCGCCTTGTCCTTGGCTTGGCGCTTCATCTTGTAGCGGTGGTTCTGGAACCAGATCTTGACCTGAGTGGGTGTCAGGTGGATCATGCTGGCCAGGTGCTCGCGCTCGGGCGCCGACAGGTACTTCTGTTGCTTGAAGCGTCGCTCCAGCTCGTACACCTGCGCCTGGGAGAAGAGCACCCGGCGCTTCCGGCGCGGGGCGCTGGGCAGCGGGGCCATGTTCTTGCTCACGTCCCCCAGCGAGCCCAGGCCGCCCATGCCGCTCATGTTCATGCCGCTCGCCGGGCCCATGAAGCGGGAGACTGTAAGCGACAAACGCACAGCGTCGGCCGGGGCCGGGCCGGGCGAGGCCACCACTGCCTTCCGCGCCCTCGGCCGGCCCAGCCCGCCCCGACGGCGCCCTCCTCACCTAGGCCGCCTGCGCCCTGAGAGGCCCTGCCGCGGGCAAGCGCCAGCACCGGCCCCCCGCCGTGCCGTCGGGCGGTTTCCTGGAGAGCCCCCCGCCTCAACCCGGCTACCTCCCTCAGTCTCAGCGCTCCACCCAAAAAGCCCAGTGGAGACAGGCCGCTCCTGGTCCTTTCGTGCCCAAGCCCGGCTGGTGTCGCGGGGTTAGCGGGCCGCAGGCGGCGAACTGGGCCCAGGCCAGCAGCTGGGGTCCGACGGTAGATCCCAACTTTGGGAGCTCGGGAGAGGGAGATGCTCACTTTCAGAAGCTGGAGACCCAGGACGCTTTGCCTCCCGGCCGCTCTCCCTGTCAGCCCCGCTGAGGGCACCGGCTCGGCCCATTGAGAGCCCTCTCTGGAGCTGCACGCCCTGCCACTTGCCTAGACTGGAGAGCAGGCCGGGCCGGGCTCCCGAGCGTGCCCAGCAGGGCAGCCTCCCGCCCGGCCAGGCCGCGCCGCTCGGCGCCCGGCTTGCCCGGCTCCCTTCGTTAGGGGGGCGCGTCCCTCGGCACTCCGAGCTCTCCTGCGCCGAGCAGAGCTGCCCGGCGGCCGCCTCTGGGAGACGCCGAATCCCAGCACCTGCCCACAGGACCCTAGCCCTACGAAGTGTCTCTTTTTGGACCCCTCAACCCAGCAGGGGGAAGAATCGCCAGCTCCCGCGCCCGACTTCCTGGCACCGCTGCCCGGCCGCCCACCCGAGTGCCCAGGGCGCCGCCGGCGGGCGCAGCGCCTCCCGGGCGTCTCTGCCCGCGCCTCCCGCGCTCAGCCCGCGGCCCCGCGGTGGGGCGGCCTCACTTACTGGCGGGGAAGCGCGGGTCTGGGTTGGCGCCGTACCATCCCGGGCCTGAGGCGCTGTTCCGCATGGTGTCCTGGTACGGCGGCAGCTCGCTCATGTTGCCCAGGTTGCCGTTGCAGTAGCCCCCCACGGCGGAGTGCGAGAGCTGGGGCACCCCCGCCGCCGTCATGTGGTAGGCGGCGGTGACGGCGCCGTGGTGCCCCACGGCGTGCTGCTGCATGGCCGCGGCCGGCGGTGCCGCCTGGCCCTGCCTGTAAGCCGCCAGCGGAGCCCCGAGGCCGCCGCCCTCCATGCCCACTTTCTTGTAGCTTTCCTCCAGGGGACTCAAGATGTCAGACACTGAGAACGGAGTCGTGTGCTTTGGACTCATCGACATGATTCGGCGGCGGCTGGAGGAGGAAGGAAGAGGAGGAAAAAAAAGGGAGAGGGGGAAGGCGAAGCCTCGCTGCTTTTTTTTTCTCCCTTTGCCAAATATTCTGATGTTACCTTAACGCCGATCTTGTTGGATGTACACGTAACCGAGTGGACCGAGTCCGCCTTAATTGGCTTGAGTGGAGGCTCGGGGGCTGCCTCGCGTTTGTTTTAGCCCGGCGCCAGGTTTTAGGCAGCCACCAGAGGCGGGGCGTAAGCGCTAAAGCAACAAGACAATAGAAGCCTACATCTTGCCCGAGATAATTAGCTTACATGCTGATGACAAGGTAAACACCTTTAAGTTTCACTTGTCAGGATTTTTAGGTCTCAAAGAGGGGGAGAGAGAGAGAGGCAGAGACGCGACCCAAAGCATTTCTTTCCCCTCCCCCGGCCACCCCCACCCCCATTTTTTTGTGGGGTGCCGGTGGCGCGCGGGGGGGAAGGCGGGGGAGGGAAAGGAGGAGGGAATCGAGAGAGGGGAGGGCAAGAGGTGGGGTGGGGAGTAGCCGAGGAGGAGGGATGGCGGGGAGGAAGGAAGGTGAATGCTGCTTTGCAACCAACTTGCGGAGTTACAAAGTGAACCACTTTCCAATTCGGTCGGGGTTCCCGGGCGGGGACAGGTCTTTAGAGGGAGAGGGCCGAGGGACGGGGTGGGGGTTTCACCTGAGCCTGCTGGGGCTGCTCCTCCCTCCCGCCGCGGCCTCCCAGCCCCGCGCCTTCCCACCGCCTCCGGACCACATCAGGCTTCGCAGGCGCCGAGCCCCAGTCGCCACCAAATGAGCTCGCGAGTCTGGGGAAGAACCCTGGGGCCGCACTGTTGGTCTGCGTGTCTGTCAGTCTGTCTGCCTCTTCTGCCGCCGTCAGAGGGACACCTCTGCTCCCCGCCCCCTTTTCCCCCCTACCCGAGAGAGAATCCCAGCGGGCGGAGGGGGCGCTGAGCAGGGAATCGCCTGCCGCCGAGAGGCTGTCCCAGATCCCCGCGTGCTCCTCCGCCCAGCTCTGGGTCTTCTCAGCAGGCCAGGGCCCCCTGCATCACGCCCACCCTCCAACCCACACGCGGCTCCCTTTCCCCACCCCCAACCCCAGCCAAGGCAAGCACACCACTGGCCGCGGGAGCTGGGAGGCTGAGGGGGGGACTAACGCGCGGGGCTTTCACTGAAGTCTCCCCACCTCGAACAAACCTGGTGTCCCCGACCCTCGCCCATCGCCCGGACACGCAGGGACCTGGGGCTGGAGCTGACTTTCCGAGGACATCACAGCCCCAGCACCCGAGCCCAGGGCCACGCTGTTTTCCCCTCTGATGCTTCAAGGGAGGGCGCGGGCAGGGAGCGTCGTGAGTGCCCGCCCGCCTGTTGCCGGGCCGAACGGAGCCTGAACCCCGGCGGGACCAGCTGGCCGGGAGGGGGTGATTCCCGAGGCACGAGCAGCCCAGCGGGCGGGAGGCTGGGCTGAGGCTCGCCTCCGCCCGGAGCTGAGCCATGCAAAAGTGCACTTGCTTCCCCGGGAATAACCAAATATCTTTGTTTAAAGTGGCGGCGTAAATGGCCAGTCGCTTTGTGGCCACGCTGGATATTAGTAGATGAGGATCATTCTGCTTCAATTGGGCGCCTCTCATCCGGCGAGCAAGAAACTGCTTAGGAGGAAGTGGGTTTCCTGTCTGCGCGTTCCCAGGCTTCAAGTGTGAGCCCCGCGCCTTGAGGGTCCTTGGGCGCCTGGAGAGGGGGAGCTGTGGGCTGCGCTCCCCAGCAGGGCCGGAGGCATCCTCTGCGTTGCTCCGGCCGGCCCGGGCCCCCGCCCAGTGGACTACGGAGCCAAGCCCTGCGCGGCGCGGATCCTGAGACCCACTCCGACTTTTCCCCTTGGATTTTAAACGTTTCTCCTTGTTCTGTTTTTTTTTTCTCTTTGGCTGTTCTAGCCTCCGCTCCGTGCTAAAGGCTGGGAGGGCGGAGCGCTCTCTGGCCCGGCAGGGGCCTCCAAGACACTGCGGGGGCGGTGAAGGGGGTTTCTCGAATTTGGTTATTGTTTTCACATTTTCTTTCCCCTCTTTGTAGAGAAGGAGCTCCCGATGATGAACAGGTAGTTTTGAACGATTTAATTCAGCATGTTTAGGCGCCTTTTCCATTAATAGCAGTTGTAGTAGGGAAAGTTGTTTTCTTCACTGGCTTTTTATTTTGACTTCAATCCTCTCTCCTGGAGGGGTGCTGTGCACTCCTTCAATACAAAGTCAACTTCTATACTAACATTCGCGGTCCTCACCGCCTACATCCCTGTCCCTTACCGGGGGAGAGAAAGCTCAGGGCACTCCCCCCTCCCCCCATCCCCAACCTCCGCGGGCAGGAGCTCGCGTTTCTGCGTGGCCCCCTGGGCGGCTTTGGGGCAGGCACCCCTGAGTTTGGGCGCCGAGAGGCCCTTCTAGGTTGCGCTGCGAAAGACAGGCGCCAAGCCAGCTCCTTGTCCTTCCTTCCAAGGAGCTTCCCTGGGGGGAGCTTTCAAGAAGGACTCAGGCCCCATCAACTGCTCTTTGGTCAAAGTGACGTCTAAGCTCAGGGAGCAAGGAGGGAAGGCGACGCTAGGCTCAAGTGAGAGGACAAAACTGAATGCAGATCTTGTCTGCAGGCGCCCCGGGGCCCCGGGCCTGCGTCTCGACTGGGGTCTTAATATCAAGGCGGGGTGGGTTTCCCAGTCACCTGTTTTCTTTGTCTCCCTCTCCATTCATATGATTCGTTGCATATTATTATTGGTAAGTGTAAGAAACTCCAAATGTAGAACGTTGTCCGTCTCACCCAGTCTCAATGCCATTTAGAAATGGAGATAATTCTTCACAAGGTTTTTGTGAGATTCAAGTAAGATCGGACTCCTAAAAAGTGATTTGGAAGCTTTGGAAATTTTTAATGTTCAGTGCCAGCGCTCGAGATTTCTGTATTATCATTAGTACCCCCTCCCCCACCCACTTAAGGCCCTGAATCTGAGTGAAGGGAAGAGTTGGGTGGATCTTCACAGTCCCTGACCCATGCCTTCTTGGCCTTCGTCCCTCCGCCGCTTCCCAGCTCGGCTGCAGGCCTGGCGCACGTGGCTGGCAGCTCCGGGCCCCGACCCCAGACTAGATCGGGACCCGGAGCCATGCAGCCGGCGGAGGGTGGGGGCGAGGAGCAGCAGCGGGGACAGCCCCTCCTGCTGCCCCCTCTCCCTCGCCGCCACAGCTGCGCTGCCACCTCCCCTGAGGGTGCGCGCACCAGCCCCGGCTCCAGCTCCAGCTCCGGGGCTCCACCTGGCCTGGGTCTGTGCAGCGCCGTGCGGCCGGCCAGGCGCTTCCCCTAGGCCTGCCCCTGCACGCGCACCGGCTCCGCGCGCCTGCCCAGATGCGCTGCCTTGCCAAGACGCAGCCTCGTGGGGCAAAGGCGGATGTCTATCTATACCTCCGAGCTTGTCCGAGCCAAGGCCTCGGCGGTCCCTCCCCTGGCCCCAACATCTCTCCCTGACCAAAGCCTGTCCTTTCTTCCAGCTGCCACCCCGACTCTTTTTAAACAGGGCAGACCCCGGTGAAACCAGTAACTTCTCCATGGCTGCAGGGGATCCTTAGGAACCCCGAGCCCACGAGCCTTCCTTCATCCCTCAACGAACCCGCGCGGGGTGGGCGCGGCGGGGCGGCGGCAGGCCAGGGCCCAGCTCTTGCCTCTCCAGGAGCCCTCCCCGGGGCGGCTGCCCGCGTCCGCCCCCGTCCCGGCTGCACTCCTCTGCCTGCGGCTCGGCCCGCAGCCTCGGAGACCAGAGGCACAGGCCCAAGCCGCTGGGACGCGCGGACTCGCCATCATCCTTGGCTCAGCACTGGCGTGGCCGAAGGGAATCGGCCCTCTCTCCCTCCAGGGTGGCTTCTGTGAGAAGGGGCTCACAGAGGGCTAGGGCAGAAGGCTAATTCGGGGCCTGTAGCTCGGACTGGGGAGGGGGATGACAGGGGAACGCCTGCCCCCTCCCCATTTTTCCAATTCCCTTCCTAGTCCTTCACACCTCCCCTAGGGCGTTAACGACTGCATTTTCTGGTGGGGTTATTTTGCTCCGAGTATCGCTATTCCTGATTCATTCAACAAGCATTTATTGAGTGTCAGCTCCGTGCCAGGCTCTGGGCTAGGCCTGAAAATTCGGCCTTAAATAAACTAGATGCGGCTCCTACCCACACAGAGCTTACAAATTAATAAATTACCCAAATAGTATGTCAGCACTTTGTGACTAAATGTTACTCGGATCCAGCTGAGATGGAGAGGGTTGTAATGAAGGTTTGTGTGTGGGTTTCTGTACCGCTTCCCCATCTTCGCGCGCTCAGGGGACGTGGGCAGGGCACTTGAGTAGAAGTCAGAAGTGCTGGGGTTCACCCGGCTTTGCCACTTTTGAGCACTGTGGTATAGCCCTTGTGAACTCCCACCAAAGCCAGAGTAAATTAGGGTGTTGTTTTCGCCTCTTCCTCGAGGGTGAATCCCGTTTTTTATCTTTGAATCCTCCAGTGCCTCAAGAAATGCTGAATTAAGGAAACAAAGCCTCTGAGCACCTGTTTCCTGAGCTGCAAAAATGGTCATCACTGGCCCTGTGTACCTCCCAGGCTGTGCCAGGGATCCAGGTATTTAGGGATGAGATCATGTGCATGAGTTTGTAAAGCATAAAAATCGCTAGAAAACGCAGGGGATTATCCCTTTCAGTTCTGTATCCTGGGTTTATAGAAATTGTGAGTATAGGTCTCTAACTCTGCATGAAGCTCTTGGCCCCTCGGCTTCTCCCGCACCCAGGCCCGTGACGGGCGAGGCTTCCTCAGCCAGGTGCGGGCTCCAGAGCCAAGCTGAGCTGGGCTCCCGGTGCCGTCCGTCCCACCCCGCCCGGGCAGCAGAAAGCAGGAACGTTGCCGGGCTCTGGGGGTCGCTGCTCTCCAATCCTGAGATCCGAGGAACGGAGAGACGATCCGGAGCCGCCTCTGGAGGGCGTCTTCCTCTCCCTGAAGGATCTCACAGGACCCCCCTGCCCCCTTTTCCAGGGCACCAGAGGTGAGAACCTCTCGAGGCTCTGCGCCACGCCCGGGACCGGCTTTCCCGAGGAGAGGCTTCCGCAGACGCGGTGCGAGGACAAGATTCGGAGATCCGCTCGAAGCCCGTCTCGTCTTGACCGTCTAGGGTCTTTGAGAGCGACCTTCCTTTTGGGGAAGCTCTTCCCAAGCCGTGGCCTCTGGGCAGGCCCTGGGAGCGGGGGTGGGGGCGGCGGCGGGGTGGGGGGCGACAGTAGGACGTCCGAGGGCAGCTCCTGTGCCTCCCTCTCCCTGCACTGGCGCGCTGTGGGGTTGGAATGGGAGGCGAGGTCGTGCATGTGAAGGCCAGAGTCCGCCAGGAGAAGAGGAGAGTCCCGTCCTCGGGCCTTTGGTGTCAAAGAACTCTGTCAGGTGAAGCCCTTCAGGACGTTGACACCCATGGTCTCCAAACCCGCATATTTTCTTGTCACCCAGTCCAAGCCTGGATTCAACTTGTCCCAAGTTGTAGTCAGAGTCCCTACCCTCTCCATTAACTCCAGAGGCTCCCCCTGGCGGGAAGTGGTCTGGGGTAGGAGCGAATTTGGGGACTGGGTTACAAAGCAGAAACAAGGGGGAAGTCGACGCTGGCAGCACCCTTTGAAATGCAGAGAAACCAAGACGGGTGGGAAGTGGGGGACGCGGGCCGGCCGCTGCTGGGAGAGGGGCCCAGCGAGGCCGACGGGGGCGCCGCAGGAGACTGATGCACGAGCCGAGCCCGAGCCCTGCAGCGAATCCGCTTCTGTTTCCTCCCGGTTCTACGCTATTGTTTAAATTAAGAGCCTCAGCGGCGAGAGAGTGGATAGAGATGATTGCACCATATTCCGGACAGACAGGAAGCCCTCATCCTAAGCAGCGGGGACACCCGCGGAGGCGCTCTGGGGCGCGTGCGGCTCGAAGGAAAGTTTTGCAGCCACTGCTGAGACCGAAATGACACATTCGGGAAGAATCCTCGTGGCGGCGCGGCTATTTCGCCCCAGGACCGCTGCAGCCGCATTCAGCTTTAGGTGACTGAGATCTGCAGTTCTTTCTAACTTCCATCTCCCATCAAACCGCAGCCCCAGCATTGTGCGTCCCTGGGCCTTGAGTGTTCGCGTTTCTCCTCCGCAGCGCTGGGGTTTCTTCGCTCCTTTCTCCTCTCCAACCTCCCATCCTTCCCCAGTCCCCAGCACTTGGCTCGTGCAAAGTTTCAGGTAGCCGCAGTAGCAATTAAAGGAGCTCTCCGGGAGATCGCGGCTCTGAGTTTTCTGGGAAGTGTCCAAGGCTGGCATTCCCTTCGCCGCCCAGGTCTCAAGGTCTGTTTCCAACAGTTGCAGACCTGGGCGATACGCAGCGCTCTCTTCTGGCCATCGGGAGAACTTCATCCTCAGGGCCGTCCTGAGAAACCTTTGTTACAGCCCTGGGCCCGCCGGGCACGACTGTGTTGAGAGACCGGTAGTGTGGTTCAGCCGCCGCGAATTTGCCCACCTATTTACCATGTTATCCACTAGAGTATATGTCCGGGTGCCAATCGGTCCACCCAAACCCACTGCAATACAGGTTATCGTCGACTCTTGGGATCACCCGGCCTCCTGCACCTGCTATTTGGAAGAGCCCGTGTGTAGACCAGCGTCATGGAAGCTGCTCTGATCCCTAAAGCCCTTCTCTAATTACGCTTTGCCTTGAAATCTGGTTCTGGGAGTTTCGTCTCCATATCTGACGGCAACTGGACACGTATTTCGTGGCCAGGGGAGTAGCTTGCACCTTCTGCATGTCCAAAACCTGCAGAAAGCAGTGGCCCTACTTACACGACACAAGGGGCCCCTGCTTGTGTTGCGGCAGTGGTGCACAGCGCCTAGAAAACAGAGCAGGAATACTTCTGGGACTAGCTACACTAGGGCCCGTGCCCTCCAGCACTCCAATCTCTGGCACCAACTCACCAAGCCAGGTTTTCTCTCCAGTTATTCTCTCTTCTTGGACTCTTGTCAAGACTGGATCCTCTCCACTCCCCTTCCTATATGCCTAAGTTACTCTGCTTTTGTTCTTTTCCACTTAGGTAGAATATCATTATTCCCACCCCCATAGCTAACTCATAGCCTTCTTTTTAAAAAGCCCAATTGCCTCTTCCAGCAACTAAATATCTGACACAGGGTAGGAGGTCCATATGTTTGCAGAATAAATGAGTGAGTCTTCACTGTGCTCCTCTGTTACATTAATAACACAATTCACCCTAATTGAATGATTTACTAATTGCTTTATGTTTGTGTTCACTTTTCCACTAGACTGTAGGGTCCTTGATTTTAAGGGTCGTGCCAAACATTTAGACATGTCCCCAGAAATGTGCTGAAGTGTTTGATAGTGTTAATCATCTCTTTTCAAAATTCTCTCCTTGGCTTCCGAGTCACCACTCAGTCATGGTTCTCCTCCTCCATCTCTGGCCGTTTCTTCTTCACGGCTGGACATTTCTCCTCCACTGCATACCCATCTCCATGGCTTCAACTGCCACCTATTGCTGATGGTTCCCAAATATGTACCTCCAGCCAACCTCTCTCCAGAGCTTCAAACCTCTGTTTCCAGTTGCTTACCTCCTCATGTGAATGTCCACCAAACTTAACATATCAGAATCTGAACTCGTAACACTGTCCCAGCTTGCTTCCTGTTCTGTGTTCTTGATCTAGGTGAATGGCATGAGCATCTTTCCTCTCCCCACAACACTGCTACCCTCAGAAGCTCTTGTGTTAGTCTGCTTGGGGGTGCCGTAACAAGATATCACAGACTAGGTGGCTTAAACAACAGAAATTTATTTTCTCACAGTTCTGGAAGCTGGACAGTCCAAGATAAATGTCCCGCAGGGTTCAGTTTCAGGTAAGGACTCTTCCTGGCTTGCATACAGCTCCTTCTCATTGTGTCCTCACGTGCTAGAGAGAGATATCTCTCTCTTCCTCTTCTTGTAAGGCCAGAGTCCCAGCTGTCTAGGGCCCCACCCTTATGACCACATTTAACATTAATTACCTCGTAAATACCCTGTCTCCAGATACAGTCACATTGAGGGTTAGGGCTTCAACATGTGGATTTGGGGGAACAAAATTCAGTCTAAAGCAGCTCCCAAGCCAGATGCCTGAATATCACCCCTTTCCTCTTCCTCATCCAACTGGTCATAAAGTCGTATCAGTTCCATGTTTTAGATGTCTCCCCAATCCAGCCCCACGTCTTCCTAACCAGTTCTTCACTCCTTTCACTGCCTTCATTGAGGCTGTTCATCATCTATTCCCTAATCGTCTACCTCTCCTTTCTACCATTGTGCTCTCTGGTCTAGCCCATGTGCAAAGGACAGAGTACATCTTCTCTCTCCAAACTAATTTCTCTTGCCTCCCTACCTACCCCTTCATATCCCACTCTCGAGATACCCTAAACTTCTCAAATTTTTTTCCTTTTATACAGCTTTATTGAGGTATAACTGATATGCAATAAGCCACACATATTTACTGTGTAAAAGTTGATGTTTTGATATATATATATATCAGCCATGAAACCATGACCACAATCAAGATAATAAACATATCTAACACCCCAAAGTTTCTCATTACCCTCTCTCCTGCTCTGCCTGTACCCATCCTGATCACTAGTCAATTGCTGATCTGCTTTTGGTCCTATAGATTAGTTATCATTTTCTAGAGTTTTACATAAATGGAATCGAATAGTATGCACTCTATTTTGCCTGGCCTTTTTCACTCAGGATAATTATTTTGAGATTCATCAATGCTGTTATGTGTATCCATAGGTTTTTTTTTTTTTTTTTTTTTTTTGCTGAGCGGTATTCAATTGTATGGATATACCAAAACGTGCTTATCCATCCACCTGTGGATGGGCATTTGGGTTATATAATAAGATATGGAAATATATATTTGGATTATCTATTTCTTACTGAGTTACCTTTGGTAGTTTGTGTCTTTTAAGAATTTGTCTGGTTCATTTAAGTGGTGGAAATAAAATTATTCATATAAATTATTTCCTTATTATTATTTTAATACCTGTGAGGTCTGTAGTTATGTCATCATCTCTTTTATTGCTGATAATGGCAACTTGTGTCTTCTCTCTGTCTCTTTTTTGATAAGTCTAGCTAGAGGTTTAGCAATCAATTTTATTGATCTTCTCAAAGACTTTGCTTTTCGTTTCATTGATTTTCTGTATTGTCTTCATATTTTCCATTTTAATTGATTTCTGTTCTTTATGATTTCTTTTATATTGCTAACATTGAGCTGAATTTGCTCTTCTTTTTATAGTTTCTTAACACAGAAGCTGAAGTCATTGATTTGAGTCAATAATAATTTCCTGTGGCTGCTGTAAAAAAATTACCACAAACTTATATGCTTAAAAGAACAGAAATTTATTCTCTCGCTGTTCTGGAGGCCAGAAGTCTGAATTCAAGGGGTCAGCAAGGTCACACTCTTTCCGTGGTCCTGAGGGAGATTCTGTTCCTTGCTTCTTCCAGCTTCTGGTGGCTGTTGGCAATCCTTGGTTTGTGACTACATTACTGCAATCTCTGTCTCTGTTTTCACATGGTCTACTCTGTGTGTGTTCTCTTTGCCTCTCTCATATAGAGATGCTTGTGATGGCATTGGAGCCCACCTGGAGAATCCAGGGTGATCTCATGTCAAAATACTTCATTATATCTGCAAAGACTGTTTTTCCAAATAAGATAACATTCACAGGTTCTGAGTATTAGGATGTGGACGTATTTTTTTGGAAGCCACAATTCAGCCCACTACAGAAAACTTTTTTAGAAAGGCGTCTAGTGCTACAAATTTCCCTATAAGCACTGCTTTAGCAGCATCCCATACATTTTGATAGGGTGTGTCTTCATTTTCATTTTCAAATCAAAGTATTTTATAATTTTTGTCTTTATTTCTTCTTTGATTCAGGTTATATAGACTTATGTTCTTTAATTTCCAAATGTTGGGGGATTTCACAGAGATCTTGCTATTATCGTTTTCTATTGTGATCTATTGTGATTCTGTTGTAATTTTGATTCTATTGTGATCAGAGTACTTACTTTGTATGACTCAAATCCTTTCAAATTTATTGAGACTTGTTTAATGGCCAAGAATATGGTATATCTTGGTAAATGTATGCATACATTTGAAAAGAATGTTTACCCTGCTAATGCTGAGTGGAGTGTTCTGTAAATGTCAATTAGGCCAACTGGTTTCATAGTGTTATTCACATCTTCTGTGCTCATATTGTTATTCCGTCTACTTGTTCTATCAATTATTGAGAGAGGTATTGAAATCTTCAACCATAATTATGGGTTTCTCTATTTCTCCTTACAGTTCTGTCAGCTTTCGCTTCATGTATTTTGAAGCTCTGTTATTAGGTTCGTAAACATTTAGGATTGTTATGTCCTCTTGAATTCAACACTTTATCCTTATAAAATGATCCTTTTCATCTTTGGGAATATTCCATGTTCTGATGTCTTCTTTTTCTAATATTAATATAGCTTTACTTTGATTAGTGTTAGCATTCTATTTCTATTTTTCTTCTTTTACTTTTAGCCTATTTGTGTCTCTATAGTTAATGTGGGTTCTTGTACGCAGCATATAGTTGGGTATGGCTTTTAGTACAATTCGACAATTTTTGACTTTAATTGCAATATTTGAATGAGTTGTATTTAATGTTATTATTGCTATTGTCGGGGCTAAATTAACCATTTTGCTGTTTGTGTTCTATTTGAGACTTCTCTTTTGTTCCCCTTTCCCTCTCTTTTTGCCTTCTTTTGGATTGAGTATGCTCTTTGATTCCATTTTATCTCTTTCTTTTGTCTTATTAGCTGTATTTTTATCGTGTTATTTTAGTAGTTGCTTTAAGATTTAATTTAACTTATCACAGTTTGCCTTCAGATGATATCATACCACTTCATGTATAGCATAAGAACCTTATAAATGCATACTTTCAACTCTTTGCTTTCTGGCCTTGGTGCTACTGTTGTCATACATTTTACTTCTAAGTATTTATCATAACATTAATTAATTTATTTGCAATATATTATTCACAATAAATATTTATTTATTCAATATTATTTATTCACAATAAACATTTATTACCTTTGTTTTACACCATCTTTTTTTTTTTTTTTTAAAGATTTTATTTTTTCCTTTTTCTCCCCAAAGCCCCCCGGTACATAGTTGTGTATTCTTTGTTGTGGGTTCTTCTAGTTGTGGCATGTGGGACGCTGCCTCAGCGTGGTCTGATGAGCAGTGCCATGTCCGCGTCCAGGATTCGAACTAACGAAACACTGGGCCGCCTGCAGCGGAGCTCGCGAACTTAACCACTCGGCCACGGGGCCAGCCCCCTACACCATCTTTTAATGAGACTTAAATACTAAGGAAAAAAGTCTCTTATATTTCACTCATAGTTACTATTTCTGATGTTCTTGGGTAGATTCATATTTCCATCTGGAAAACTGCCTCTCATCTGCCCAAAAGGCACACAAGATTGTCACCTCTCACTGTATCCTATATGGAAATTATGAACTGCCACTGATTGCTTCCAGAACAGCAGTTGGTATATTTCTATGTGGAAATATCAGGCTTAGACATTCTATAATCATTGTTTTAAGACCTTTCCAGGATGTAATTGCCATTATCATGGTTATTCTTCTCTTGCCTAAATTATCCATCAAGATGCATTCTTGTGGGAAAGTGAGGAGGAAACTACAATATAAGGTTACTTTGTGTTTAAGCTGAAATTGTTCATTGAAACTGTGCCCCCTTTAAAAACAAAATATTAAGAGAGCATAGATTGAATTCCAAACCAATCATAAGAAATGCATTTGCCTGGGCCTTCTGAAAACAAAGCTCGGGAAACAGTCTTAGATAAAGGGAAAGTCCTGGACCATCCCTTCCGATATGTCTCAGGGAATGTTCCAGGCATTTTAGCATTTGTTTACAAAAGAGAGGTAGTATTTTCCCGATTTTTATAGACAAGGAAACTAAAGCTCAGAAAGTTTAAGTAAATTACTGGAGATCACATAGCTAGTAAGTAGTAGAGCTAAGTTTTGATGGTCAGCATGCCGTATGCCAAAACACAAGAGGAGTCATAGCCTAGACAAGCAGGAACTTTTAAGAATTCTCTATGTATCCCCCATTCACATCTTCTGATTTTGTTTTGTAGTTATTTTGACAGCAGGATCATTTGAATGTCAGAGAATTTCTCTGTATTACGCCCTTTTGTCTAGTTTAGTAGTTCTCAAACTTGAATGTGCGTAAAAATTATGTATCGAGTTATATACACAAAATTTTGTCACCATTTTATAGGATTTTCTAGGGTAAATTTGATATTATTAGATTTTTAGCTTAGGCATTATCATATTTAAAACCTAACAACCCAGAACTATGGGACCACACTGTATTATTCCACTCTATTATAGTGTTTCTCTGATTTCCGACAAACAGCTTCCAGTCCCTTTGGGAAAATGTAGTAATAAGGAACATACTCTGGGAAGAGTATAGTTATTATGTTTGTAAGGCTTTACCTTCATCATTAAGGAGTGTGACTAATGTACCCAAAGAGTTTAAACTGTTCTTTGTGAAGAAGTGAAGAAGATGATTTCTTAAAAGATAAAGTTAAGCAAAGAAGTTTAGCTAAGACAGCAGCTCTCAAACTTTAGAGTGCATGAGAATCACCTAAAAAGCTTGTTTTAAGTGTGGATTCTTGAATGGGAGTTCTGATTCTGGTAATGGAAAATAGCTTATATCAGACTAAGTTTCTCAGATAGCAATAATAAACTCTGGACAACACACACACACACATGCACGAGTGCACACACACACACTTATCCAAAGGCACCAGAAAATGATCAAAAGCAGGTAGAAACTGAAGGAGAGTCTAGTCTTTAATGGAACCACTCATAGGTTGAGAATCAAGTTTACAAGGCTATTCTACTGAGGGCACTACTGAGGCCATACAGCACAGGGCAGATAGAAGACAAACAGAAAAGCCTAGTGTTTTTGGCTTGAGGTATCAAAGGATGGAGTTAGAGGCTGCAAGAATATCTGGAAAATTAAGGTAGGGAAATCTCAGAACAGAGGAAGCCATGTTGGGGAGGGGAGGGAGACCCAAAATGTGGGTTTAAATGCCACTCAAATTACAGGATAACTCCTGAAATGCATATGCACAGGAGAGATTCCCAGGACCTCAGCAGAAAACAGGACATGAAAGAATGTAAAAGCTGAGTAGGGAAGTTTGGAGTTTGATCCTCACCAAGTTAAATGGATTCAGTAAACATCTCTGGCTTTCCATCAAAAGAAAGCTTGCCTTGGAAGAAAAGGCAAAGTCACAGGACTAAAAGATTGACCTCCAATGTGAGGGCAAGTAAATATATCTATCAATGTGTAAAACCAATGCTCCCCAAGTTCAAGGGGGATCAGCTGCTAATTTAACTACCTGGCAGAACAAAAAATTAATACTTTTCTAAGAACAATAACAGAGTTTAGAATCCAGAGATTCTAAAATGTATTATTCAAAAAGGCTAGATTATAATAAAAAATTATTAGGCATGTGAGGACATAAGGGGATAGTTCCCTAGGTCAAAAGAGAAAGCAGTTAGTAGAAACAGACTTCTAGATGACAAAGATGTTGGAATTAGTAGAAAAGTACATTTAAAGAGGCAAATAGATACAATAATATACACATATGTATTCAAAAACAAATCAAAACATTGTAACATTAACTGAACAAATGGGGGAACCCTCTCAGGGAAATGGAAGCTATTTTAAAAATCAAATGGAAATTCTGAAACTAAAGAGCTACAAAATATGAAATGGGAAAAACACTGGATGAGTTAAAGAGAAGATTGAAGGCTGCAGAAGAAAGGGACAAATAACTTAAAAACAGATCAATAGAAATGATCCATCTGCAAAGTAGAGAAAAAAGATTAAAAACAAAAGCAGAACCTCGGTGAACTGTGAGAAATATCAAATGATCAAAAAACATAAAGCAAAGATTCATTTTCCTGCTCTATTAGATCATTAAACAAGCATGGGGTAATTTTCCATTTAAAATTATTTCTGTCCTTCGGTAAAGATGACTGCTTCTGTTGGCATGACCATCAGAATTTTTACCCTTGAATAAAGATACTTCTTACCATTAGATTGCTTATAGTAGTGAAGAAGTCCAGTCACTCCACCAACAGTGTGCGAAGACCTCACCAGCAGGATCAGTCTGTTAATTTATGGACGACTTGATTAAGCTTCAACAACAGAATGTAACACACTTCTGGACAATGTATGTTAACAGAGTTTCTTCTCCTTGCCTCACTGGCTAAGCAAATATGGGTCATTATTGCTTGGCTTAACTTCCCCTTCCAGCGGAAAATTCATCAGAACCTTTGTTTAATAACTATATGTTCCTATTTTTTTTCCACGGGATTGGGGAGAGTGTTGTAAAAGCAACTCACATCATCTTGTTTTTAACTTCCTTTAGTTGAATCTCATTTTCTTTGAAGTCAATGAAAGGCTTCTTTCACTAGTTTATCTAGATCTACTTTTTGTCTTGAAAGTCTGACTGAATATTTCTCTCCAATCACTGGCTATAGCCATTAATAACTCTACCGTCTGTCTCTACCATCTGCTCTATCTGTCTGTATTTTGGCTAGTCGATATTTTCCAACATGTCTTCAAGAAGGAGAACGAAATTCCTCTCATACATAATCACACCTGACAGATTGCTTACTATGGTAAATGCTTCCCAGCTTCAATGAGTGTTTTCTGTAGAATCTGCCATGCTTGGTCAAATAACATGGTGGAAGTTCTATTCAAAGACTCATTGATTTGATGCCTGTTTAGTCAACATCTTCCATGCTGTCGAGGCTGCAAAATATCCAACAAAAGTTACTTAACTTCATTAGGCATCGGGCTGGGTCCTGCTTAAACTGCTGGACGTTATCATCCTGATGTGTGTAGCAGTAGAGAATACTTTGCATACATTTAATAGCCAAGCTCATGGGTCTTTCTCTTGTCGTAATCAATGTGACTATATGCAAGGACTAAAGCCCAAGCTCCAGAAGCATACCATAGGCTGCATGGATCTTGGTATTCTGGTCATCATCTCAGAGATGTTGAAAATGAGACCTGTGGTTGGACTTTGAAACAGCAGCAATGTTAACTTGACAATTCTGTAATAATGATCCAGTTTATCCCACAGGATTTACTTATCAGATCTTGGAAGATTAGGCTTTAAAGAGGTTCAGAAACTGAGAGACTTTAAGAAATTGGTTGAAAAAGACAGGACTGCATCAGGTGAACTTGCGATTTCAGATTATTGGTTCTAATTGTAAGCATCACAAGCCACACCTAATACTTGGCCTAGACTCTCTGCTCCAGACCTTCCAGCTTACTTTGGCCATAAATCCCACAAGCTTATCATGTCCTCAGGCTACTGCCTTGCCATTTGGATCTTATTTATAGTTTCTGTTTTTTCATTTATTAAAAGCGTATTTTCCTTTATATCCTTGAGCATAGTCAAAATAGCTGCTTTAAAATCTTCGTCTGTGGGGCTGGCCTGGTGTGCACATTTTCTGCTTTGGCAGCCCTGGGTTCACAGGCCCGGATCCCGGGTGTGGACGTGGCACTGCTTGGCAAGCCATGCTGTGGTAGGCATCCCACATATAAAGTAGAGGAAGATGGGCACAGATATTAGCTCAGGGCCAGTCTTCCTCAGCAAAAAGAGGAGGATTGGTGGCAGATGTTAGCTCAGGGCTAATCTTCCTCAAAAAAAACAAAAAAACTTTGTCTGCTAATTTCAACATTTGGGTCATCCTAGGGTTGGTATCCATTGACTATCTTTTGTATATGGGTCTCATTTTCTGTTTTCTTCATGGTAATGTTGGATTGTGTCCATTGTGAATGATTCAATGGGGAGGCTCTGTGGGTTTGAGTTTTAGTTGTCACTATGGCCTCTCTTTAAGAAAAAAGCTGTAAAAGTCAGAAACTCCTCCAATGCTGTTCCCTTCATCCAAATGTTGACTCCCTTCTCGTTTCTGCCTGCATCTGGTTACTCTCTAGGGCTTTTAGACGGCTGTTTTTATATTTTTAGGTAGTTGTATTTATATTTATATTTTGTCTAGAATTTATAGTTATCTGTGAAGCATAACCCCAACTATTTACCTTTGATCTATTTGTGACTTGATATAAATCTTTTTGTTGTAGGCAGCATGTAGTTTGGTTTTGCTTTTTCATCTAGACTGATGATTTCTGCCTTTTAATTGGAATGTTTAGACCATATATATCAAAAGTAATTTTTTTAAATCTTTTTTTCCCTCTTTTTCTCCCCAAAGCCCCACAGGACATAGTTGTATATTCTAGTTGTGAGTGCCTCTGGTTGTGCTTAACGTAATTTTTAATATGGTTGGTTTAACTCTACCGTACTGCTATTTGTCTAATATTTATTCTTTCTGTTCTTTGTTCTTTTTTCCCCTCTTTTTCAGCTTTCTTTTGGTAGTTGAGTATTTTTTCGTATTCTGTTTTAACATTGCCATTGGTTTATTGACTTTAATTCTTTTTAAAAGTGGTTTCTCTAGAGTTTATAATATGCATGTCCAACTTACCACAGTTTACTTTCAAATATTATAACACTTCATATATAAAATAAAGAACTTACAACAGTATAATTTAATTTTTTCTTCACATTATTTCTGCTATTGTCATATATTTTACTTCTATAAATGTTATAAACAGTCTATTATTTAAAAAATGAATTTAAAAACCAGAGAAATTGTCCTTTATAAATACTCATATATTTACCATTTCTGGCACTCTCCTTTTTAGTGTGTAGATCCTATTTTCCATCTGGTATTATTTTCCTTCAGCGTGAAGAATTTCCTTCCTTTAACATTTTTTGTAGTGCAAGTCTGCTGGCAGTGAAGTCTGTCACTTTTTATTGATCTGAAAATGTTTTATTACGCCTTCATTTTTGAAGATTTTTTTTGGATATGAAATTAGAGATTGAAAATCTCTTTTTAACTACTTTATTGAGTTATAATTGACATTACAAAAGCTGTACATATTTAATGTGTACAATTTAATGAGACAATTTCTTTTCTTTCAGCATTTTAAAGATGTTATTCCATTGACTTCTGCCTTGTATTATTATTATTACTATTTAAAGATTGACACCTGAGCTAACAACTGTTGCCAATCTTTTTTTTTTCTGCTTTTTCTCCCCAAATCCCCCCAGTACATAGTTGCATATTTTCATTGTGGGCCCTTCTAGCTGTGAATATTTTTAATGAGAATTCTTCTATCATTCTTATGTTTGGTTTTCTTGCTGCTTTTAATATTTTTCTCCTTGTCATTGATGTCAACAATTTCTTTATTATCTGTCTTGGTATGATGTTTTTTGTAATTACCATGCTTGAAATTTATTGAATTTATTGGATATGTGGGCTTATAGTGTTCACCAAATTGGAAAATTTTTGGCCCTATTTCTTCAAATAACTTTTGTATCCTCTCCCTTTTTGGACTATCTTTTTTTACAAAGATGCCAGACTGCTTGAGATTTTTCCATAGATCATTGAGTATTTGTTCATTTTTTCTTCTTTGTGTTCTAGTTTGGATAGATTCCATTTCTATGTCTTCAAGTTCAGGAATATTTTCTTTTGTCCTGTCTAATCTTCTTTTAAGACTATCCAGTGAATTTATAATTGCAGATATTGTTTTTTTTTAACTCCAGAAGTTCCATTTATTGGTTTTTATGTCTTCTATTTCCCTAGTCATTATGTTTACATTTTCCTTTAAATCCTTGAACATATTTATAATAGCTGTTTCAAAGTCCTATCTGCTAATCTATCTTCTCCATAATTTATGAGTTTCTTTCTTTCTAACTGATATTTCTTCTGGTTCTGGGTTACATTTTCCTGTTTCTTTTTATGCTTAGTCATTTTTTAAATGGATGTTGACACTGAAAGTTACATTATTGAGTGTCTAGATTTTGTTACTTTCTTCAATGAGTGTTGGATTTCATTTTGTCAGAGAGATAAGTTACTTGCTGATCAGCTTGCTTATTTAGAGATCTTGCTTTTAAGCTTTTAGGGGAGGGTTAGTGTAGCTTTACTCCATGGTTAACATAGCTCTACTACTAAGGTGATCCCTACTGAATGCCCTAGTGTCAAGAAGGTGTCTTCATCCTGGCTTATTTGAACTCAGACACTTCCCAGCCCAGTATGAGCTGTGGGAACTTTTGCGTTTAGAACTCCATTTGTTGCCTGGCCTTCTGGAATCTCATCCTATTTATATGCTGCTTATGTTCAGTCAAAAACTCAAGGAGATGCCATGCATATTTCTGGGGCTCTTTCTTGGCATAGCTCCCTCCTCCCTAGTGCCCTATCCCACACATTCCAGGGACCTCATCCTCCTCAAACCTTGATCTCTGGCTACTAAACTTAACAAGACCACCATATGCTGCATGGAATCCCTTCCCTGTGTCATTGTCCAGATCATCCTTGCAGGCAGAATGCCGAGGTGATTGTAGGGCTCTCCTCATTTATTTGCCTTTTCTCAGGGATCACAGATCTGAACTAGTTGTAGTTCAATGTCTGAAAAGTGGTTTCATGTATTGTGTCTAGTTTTATACTTGTAGACAGTGGGAGGACATGGTTGGCATGAGTTACTCAGTCATAGCTGAAAGTGGAAACCTGTGACCTTTTTTTTTTGATTCCCTGCACTCTTCTTCAAACCAAGAGCTAGAGTCAATAGAGTAACATCTGTACAGACATAGAACATACAGAGTTAGATTTGGGCTGACAATCTTTTTCCTCCCAAGAGGCAGTGGACGAAAATGGTTAAATAACCTCCTCACCTAAATCCCTCATGGCTCTATCATTGCTTCTAATTTACTAGGCAAAGACAAATCACGTGCCAGAAAAGTAAAGGAGTTTCTGTTAAATAAAGTGTACATTCAACTGGACTGAAGGGAGTTATTGAGTGTTGAAGTAAAAGCCCCCTCTAGGGAAACAACAAAATAACCACAAAGTTAAATTGAAGAGACTTTGGGAGAAATCAACCAGTATCCCAAACTATGAAATGAAATGGCAGGAAGTAAAGTGGGTCAAGGATTAGACAGGGAACTTTTTCAGTCAAGATTCAATTAGAGAAGCAGAATCACTAGGAAATTAGCTAAATGGGATAGATAGACGTAGGTAGCTATTTGAGATGTAGCTCATACACACACGTACACACACACACACACACACAATGTGCTTTGTGACGGGGATCTAACCTTGATTGTGGGAGCTGGTCTAGAAGGTCCTGTAAGGCTGTTGCTTTCACATCTGATGCTGCAGCTTGAAGTTCACGGGACAGACAATTGGGAAAGGAAGACAGATGTAACGTGTAGGAGAGAGAGGACAAGCTGAGACCCATAAGCATGACCTGAAACCCACAAGAACAAGCTGAAAACTGTCAGCTCTCACTGCCTCTGATCTTGAGGCTTGGGTATCTGCAGGAGAAATGGCTGCTCTTAGTCATGGAGCTAAACACACACTTGGCCTAGGAGTTGGAGAAGCTGAAAGAGGATCCAAGGGAAGATGGAGCTGTTGCAGACCGACAAGGTAAGCAAGCAAGTAAGTGACAATGTAGGCAAGCTATAAAAAAAATGGCTGCTGATCATTTTTGCCCTTTAAATCACACACAAGAATGTCTCTTGTGGCCTACCCTAACTGGAAACGTACAGGAAAGAGAATTCTGAGAAATGTAGCTCAGCCTAGCCAGTTGACACATTACAAAACCACGCAGAAGCACTTGGTTCCATTGAACCTACTTGGGTTCCATTTCACCAGTGCAAATCAGCAGTTATTAAAAAGAGTGGCAATAGGAAGCCACCAAGAACAGAGCTGGTCAAGTGGCAGAACCACTTTTTTAAGAGTTAGGAAGGCCTGTGAAGCTGGCAGCAGCTGATAGGCCTTGCAAACCACTTGTACATAAAATGAATAACTGGCCAAATAGAAACAGAATAGTAGCTTTCTAGAAGCTTAGCTTCCCATAGAGCAGCTTCACCAGACACAGTGGAGAGATACCGTAGAGATGGAAGTCCCCTGCTTGGATTTTCAGTGTTTCAATATCCTGCTCACGTGCCCCAGGACTCCGGTTTCCTGAAACGTATGTCACCTAGGCTTCTGACTGAAAGGAAAAGTATAACAACAGCCTGTGGGCCAATGAGGGAACCAAGCGGAACATACCTTTCCTGTTTAGGGGGAAAACCAGGCCCAGAAAGGCCTGTCTCCTTCAGGGATAATAAGCAGAAAGAATGTGAACTAACACAGGGAATCTGAAAAGATTCTGAAAAATGAAAAATGAAGAAAATAGTTTCATGATGGGCAAGAAGAACATGTTTTTAAAAAAGATTTTCTGCAAGAACAGGACATCTGCTTAGTGTTCTCAAAAAACCTTTAAACCTATTCTATGAAATGAGACATAAGAAAAAGGTGATATAAACTATCAGACTGAGATGGAAAGGAAGCCGATTGGAAGGCAGGCAGAAACATGGAAGGTGTGGGATGGTTAAAGAAAAGACATCAACAATGAACTAGCATAGATTAAATCTGTATTAAAAGCAGGAAAGTTCAGACTTTATTTATTTATTTTAAGGATTTTATTTTTTCCTTTTTCTCCCCAAAACCCCCCAGTACATAGTTGTATATTCTTCGTTGTGGGTCCTTCTAGTCGTGGCATGTGGGACGCTGCCTCAGTGTGGTTTGATGAGCAGTACCATGTCTGCGTCCAGGATCCGAACCAACGAAACACTGGGCCGCCTGCAGCAGAGGGCGCGAACTTAACCACTTGGCCACGGGGCCAGCCCCCCAGACTTTATTTTTTAACAATTTTGATGTTTCATATTGTGGGATGTTTAAAAGATATACACAAGCAGAGAGATTAATATAGTAACTACCATGTGCTTATCAACCAACTTAGATAGTTACAATATTTCGTGAACCATTTTTTAAACCTGCCTTTCTCTGACTCTTTTTTTTGGACTAAAATCTTTTAAATCGAATGCCAAACATAATTTTTTCTGTAGATACTTCAGTCAATGTCTCTGACACATAAAATCTTTCTTTTTTCTTCTTTTTAAAAAATGTAACTACAGGTCCATCACCACATCTCAGAAGACTAATAAGACTTCCTCAGTACATCTGATATCTGAACCAGGTTCATATTTCTTTAATTGTCTCAACAATTATTTCTTCAAGTGTTTGGCGTATCTAATCAGACTCTAAACCAGATCCGCACAAATGATATGGCTATAAAGAACTGAATTGACACTAAAGAAAACCAAATTAGTCACATGGAGAAAATACTTGAGAGGCTTGCTAAAATTACAAAGAAAAGGATATAGAGATGAAAATGACAAGTAAGAAGCTAGTGAGACTAGAGATAGAGCATAGAGAGCCTATATATAGATGGCTGATGCTTATAAAGAGAAATCATGAGCACTTGAAGCAGAAACAATAATCAATATAACAATGAAAAATAATTTTAATAAGCTAAATAAAGAACTGTGTCTGCAGATAGAAAAGGCTAACGAAAAACTAGTGAAAATACTACAATATCTGAGCCGTGGATTCTTAATTTGAGGTCTTCCATGGATGAATTTCAAGATATTAATTAAGGTTTTAAATTAGAGCAAAAAATTGTGTGCCCATATGTAATCTACCACATCTTGACAGTAAATATTTTTGTTGAGATATATCCAGATCAGAGGCTCTTAATATTTTTTGTAGGTCTTATATGCTTATAAAGATCTAATTAAAGTTATTGATCTTCTCCCCAGGAAAATGTGCATATATTTACTATTTACCAAATGCCATGTAGTTTTGTTACAACAGCACCCCACTTCCAGGTACCAATTTTTCTTTTAGTTAACTGTTGCTGTGTAACGAAATGCCCCAAACTTAGTGGATTAAAACAATGGCAAACAATGATGTCTCATGATTGTGTGGGTTGGCTTAGAGGTTCCTGTACTGGTTTCACATGGGCTAAATTAGTAAGAGAGTTGGGTGGACTGAAAGGTCTCAAATCATCTCACTCTAACATCAAACAGTTGGTTCAGACCGTTGGCTGGGGCACCTCAGTTTTCCTCTGTGGGGCCTCTCATCTTCTCGTTCTGGCTGGGAAAACTATGGCCCATGGACTAAAGCCACTCCTTTGCCTGTTTTTGTAAATACCTTTTTTATTGGAACACAGCCCCATTCATTTGTGTACATGGCTGCTTTCACTCTACAATGGCAGAACTGAATAGCTACAACAGAGATTATGCAGCCCTCAAAGCCAAAAATACTTGCTATGGGGATCTTTACAGAAAGTTTTTGGACCCCTGTTTTAGTTCATCAATCTTTAGATCGTGAGTTGTCACACAGGGGGAGCCTTAATCTCCCATGCAGATAATGTAAATATTGAATCTGATGCTATAGTTGTATCAAACTTTTGGAGGTCTTAGGAGGGGCATGTGGGAGGAATGTAAATAATTATGGCCAGAGGGTGGATGGCAGTAAATATAGCCATAAATTCTTGAAACATCTCCCATCAAGAAGTATACTCTGTTTCCCCACTGCTTCAATCAGGGTGTGTGCAACGACCAATAGAACTTGATGGAAGTGATGCTCTGTGAGTTCTGGAGCCCAGGCCTTAAGGGGCCTTGTGGTTTCCACCTCTCTCTCTGGCAACACTGCCATGGAAAGAATCCAGTCTGATCCAATGGAGGATGAGAGGGCACATGGAGGAATATCAAGACTCCACAGCTGACAGCCAGGACCAACTGCCAGACACACAGGTGAGGTCGTTGTGTGTCTTTCAGCTCAGCTGACCAGGCAGCTGAATGCACTCATTCAAGGGTGCCACATGAACCCAGCAGAGACGCTGTCTAGCTCACCCACTGAATCAGTACAGAATAATGACAAATAATAAAGGATTGCATCTTTAAGCCATTATACTTTGGGGTGTTGCTAAATATAAAATATTTGCTAAATATAAAACATAAAAAAATCTTAGAAGCATTTAGATAGAAGTATTAAGTTGTCTTTAAAGAAATAAAAATCATGTTATTCTCAGATATACAATATTAACTATCAGATGATGATAGGGTGATATCAACACAATTTAGAGAGAAATAGTAATATTAAAATGTAAAAATGTTTAGAATGTACCTTAGAATCAGTGAAATACAGCAAGTCTGGGAAAAGGAGGATCCAGCCAGCTCTGGGGCTCTCAGTAGTAAACATTTTAAGACCTTCTCTCTGGGGTATTCTTATCTGAATATCAGGATATTCTTGTTGTCTAAGAGGAACATACATGCCTCTCTTAACTTAGGGACATTTAAAATAAAAAATAAAAATGTATTCTTTAAGGATAGTGAACAGCTTCCAAGCAGTGTTGTGCATGTTGGAAGACTAAAAGTTAAAGAAAGTTTCATTGTGAATATATTTTCCCGACATGCTCTGTACAGTACATGATATTCTAACAGCTAATGACAGTTTTTAAAGATGGTACTAAAATCTTAACTAATGGTTTTATGTTATGGTTCTAATGGTGTTAATATTTCGCTCTTCTTTTATGAACATATAAGAACCTTTGTTTTTAGTTTTTTTAAATGTCTCTAATACATCAAACAGATGGTAACACAAGTGATAAAGAAATTGTTGGTATGAAAATTAACAAGGTTTAAAAACTTGTTTTTCAACACAAAAGATCTATTTGTAAACCCACTGAATTTTCTTAAAGAAGTATTGTAGTAGAGACATATAAGAGCTTAATTAGCCTGATGGTTTTGAGATAAATAACCTTAGTTTAACAGAATTTTATTAAGGTAATTCTGGACAGTTTATTTTCAGACATCTCAAACCCAGTGCTATATTTTTGTTTTCAGAAATTTTATATCATACTGCTATATAGCTCAGTGAGAACATTTCTTGTTTAACCAGAAATTTAGGCCACCAATTACTACTTTGAGCAGGCATTGTATCTCACATGGCCCATCCCCATGAGAGCGGACAGTTAAGTACGAGGTCTAGAAATGCCACATTGCATTTCTGCTCACGTTTCACAGATCAGAACTAGACCCATGGTATTGATGAATCATAAAGGGGCCCCAGTGGGCATTCCTAACATGTTCCCAGAAGTGTGGGAATATTTGGTGAACAGCATTCATGACTACAACAGACACTCTTTCCTGTAGGCTTTGGGTTAGAACTTCAATTTAAGCACAAATTGCCATTTCATTCAGGCCCAGTTCTACTCCAGCGGGGGCAGGTGAGTAGTCTATAGCAGCAGAGACTGGCGGAACCCTGATTGAGTTGCCTGGAAGATGGTGGTGAAAAACAACTGAGATCTGGACATGGCAGACAAAACACTCAGTCAAACCTTATCATCAGTTTGGCTCTGATTTTTCCTGGGATAAAATCTCAATCTATAGAGGATGAGCTCTAAAGACTCTGGCCTGGATGTTAATCCACCAGATTGATTGACCAGAGACCCAGCTTCTCTATGGTAAGCAAACTCTGAAAGCTTAGCACAATGAATGCACAAGACAAAGTGGTGAGAGTTTCCTAGTGGCTCATTGTGCTATTTCATTGCCCTCATCCTTCTCACTGCCTTAGGTTTTTATCCTCTGCCTCTGCCCTCCTGGCCTGTCCATCCTGGCTCCTCAATCTCCAGAGAATTTCTCCTTCCCCCAGATATACCAGCCGAAACTCTCATGCATGAAGACAGAAGGAAATTGGCCACAGACAGTGAGGATGGTCTGTAGAGACAGGCACCGTGACCACTCGCCAGTGGTAAGGAGGGCAGCCAGGGCCATTATTTGCTTATATAACGCTTTTTTGCAAATTAAAAAAAGAGACTCCTTCCCTTCTCCTATTAGAATAGATGTATCTCCATATTCTAGGTATAGAAAATTCTTGTGACGCTGCAATGGGAAAGAAAGGGTTAATAACAAGTCTATGAGTCAATCACCTTTGCTCCAATAAGGTGGGATCTAGTCAAGCACAGAGGGGTCTGAGTTCACTCTCAGTGACTTCCTTGACCACTTTGAGCTTCAGTTTCCTTGTGTGTAAAATGAGAATAATAATACCTCGGTTTGGAGGTAAAACTTCTTATCCTCAGCTGCTTCAGGCACCATAGTGGGAGCTCAATAAAGCGTTAGTTTTCCCTTTCTTTCTTTCGCAGAGGAAAAGTGCTGCTGCAGCAGCTGGGCCACCGTCTCAGGAGCGCAGGAGATCCTTAAGAGGGCGGAGACGCCACTGGAATGACTTCCAAACCAATTCCTCCAGGCACTCTAAACCCACTAAGTTGGTTATTTTTCAGGGTCATTCTTGTGGGAACCATGACTCAACAAAATTTCTCCAATCTGTTTGCTGGTGTCTGAAAAAATTTTAATAAGACATATTTCTGTCTTATGAAAAGCAGCAGTGAAGGCAGAAAGAGGTAGAGATCGAAATAGTCTGTATTAAAAACAGTGGCAGACTAGTCTAATGACCTTAGGCAAGTCACTGCATCTTCTCTTTTCATGCCCAGTAAAACCCACTCTTTTTGGTACACAATTCTGTAAGCTTTCACAAAGTCTAGTCATCTAACCACCACCAGAACGGGGATGTAGGATGGTTGCATCATCGCCAAAATTCCCCTGTGTTGCTCTTTTGCAGTTAATCCTTCTCACCCCCGGCCGCTGGCAACCACAGACGGTTTTTGGCCCTATAATTTTACCTTTTCTAGAATTTCACATAAATGGGATCATATAATAAACAACTTTTTGGGTGTGGCTTCATTTACTTAGCATAACGTGGTTGACATTTGTCCGTTTTGTTGCATGTGTCAGTAATTCACTCCTTTTTATTGCTGAGGAATATTCTGCCGAATGGATGGACCATTGTTTGTTTATTCATTCACCAGTGGAAGAACATGTGGGTTGTTTCCAGTTTGGGTTTTTTTTTTTTTTTTTTTGCCATTAGGAATAAAGCTACTAGAAGCATGCAAATACAGATTTTTTATGTGTGAACATGAGTGTTCGTTTCTCTGTGTGGGATTGCATGTGGGGTCATATGATAGGTTTATGTTTAACTCTATAAGAAACTGCCAAGTTCTTTTCCAAGTGGCTGTCCTGTCTTGGATTCCCATCAGCAGTGTGTGAGTGTTCCATTTGCTCTGCAACCTCGCCAGCAGCTCTTCAAACCTCAGTTTCTAATCTCTGCAATGGGAAGACTAAATAAAAGAGTGTGGTGATGATAAAAATTGAAGAGTAGCAGTAAAATGCTTTGAAAATTATAAAACCAGTATGTAAACGTGTATAGCTGTACGATGATATTTTTAAGGTAAGAAATTGGGTGAAACAGACTGAAGAGATACTTTACTTCACAGAAAATATCATTGGGCCAAACAAAGCCTATAATTCTTCAGAGGGGGTTGTTTTCCTGTAATCACAGCTATATGCATACATATGTTGATGAATCAAGGCCTACTATTTTTTTTTTCTTATTTTAATTACAATTTTAAAAAGTCAAAGTAGGGGCCGGCCCCGTGGCTCAGTGGTTATGTTCATGCACTCCGCTTCGGTGGCCCGGGGTTTCGCTGGTTTGGATCCTGGGCGCAGACATGGCACCGCTCATCAGGCCACGCTGCGGTGGCGTCCCACATGCCACAACCAAGAATATACGACTGTGTACTAGGGGCTTTGGGGAGAAGAAGAAAAAAAAGAAAGAAATATTGGCAACAGATGTTAGCTCAAGTGCCAACCTTCAAAAAAGAAAAAAAAAAAGTTGTCAACATAAGACAAAAATTATCTATAATTCCATCACTCAAATTCAATTATTGATAGCATTTGGGAGTAATTCTTTTAGTTTTTTATTCTTATAAATATCTCTACTTGATAGCAACTATAATTTACAAAGAATTTTTTATCTTCATCTTTTCGCTTTATGTTAAATCATAAGCATTTCACAGTGTTATTCCATGATCTTACAAACGATGACTACTGTGTAATATTCCATAAGGTAGATGAATCTCTATTTAGTTAACCATTCCCCTCAATGCTTTACTATTATAAATAATATTGTAGTAATCGCATCCATGCCTATAGATTTTTTGTTTTGTTTTTTGCTTTTTATTATGTCCTTAGGATACATTCTTAGAAGTGGAATTACTGGGTTAAAAGGATTTGAATATTTCAACGGATCGTAATGCCTGTTTATAGATGGCTTTCAAAATGCTGTGTCAATTTATGTCTGCTCCCAACACAGCGTGTTTCATCAAACCTTGGCAATTGCTGGATGTTATCATTTTAAAACTGTTATAACATAAACACTTAAAATGGTATGTTGTTATTTTAGTTTATGTTTCTTTGACTATTAGTGAGGCGGCATATTGCGGTAGGCAGCCTGTAGGAGGGTCCCAGACGATCTCCCCTTCTGATATCATTCCCTGGTACAACCCTCCCCTCAGGAGTGCTGGCTGGACTCACTGACTCCTTCTAACAAAGAGAATACGATAGACGTGATAGGGCAGATACGAACCCACAGAACAGACTTCTTTCGTTTTAGGAAAATCAGAATCAGCCCCTTAGTAACAAAAAATGTAAACTAAATATCTACCAAATTTTCTTAGCTAAAACTGAAGTTTTAAAAGTCCGATTGCAGAAGCTGTCTACTTGTAGTGGGTTCTTGCCTTGGCAAGTTGGAGAATTATTTGCTTGTTTTCTAAGTACAAATTTTGAATGGACTGAATAACCCATAATTCAGGATATTGGGGGCCTAGTTTTGGGCATGAAAGCCTGACTACACTGCATTCAGAAGACCACAAAGTTTGGTTCAGGTTCAAGGACAGGCTTTGAATAACTTAGACTTGGTTCAAGGTTGCTTTTACTTAGATTTACTCCTAAAGCAACCAATTAGCAGAGCAAGGTTTATACACGTGATAGAGAGGCCGGTAGATATGGCTTCCCAGTGTCTCCCCGAAGTCTCGGGGAGGCCTAATGCCTCTTGTTAGCCTTTCCAGAGTGAGGTGTTCCACCCAGCTGGAGAAGCGAAGACCTTTTCTCCTCCAGCCACAGCAGCACACTACTGTCCAGTTTCTGGGACTTGAAGTTCTTTCTGTGACAACACCGGGCAAAACGCCCTCATCAATGCCTGTCCTACTGTCCATCACGTCCGTTGGGCAAGTCCAGCCCTGGGCTCCCCCATTCATCCTGTCCCGCCCATCTCCCCCAACGGACAGCGAGCAGTTTAAAGTGACCACAAATCAGGTCTTTTTCAGGACTCTTTAGGGATGCCTGTACTTATTTAACATATATGAGTGCTTTTTACCCAAAAAATATCCAGCAAGACTAAAGTGTTGTTGCTGTTACAGTACATAGTTATTTTGATTTATCCTAGTATCAGAACTACTGATTTGGATAAATCTCTCTTTTGTACCTCAGCTTCTTTTGAAGGACTGGAAAAATCCCACTAGATTTTAATGAATATTATGTGTAATTCTTGAGGAATCTCAAATCATTTGGAAAATAAATTGAAACCAGATAATGAACATCCATTATTTTGAACTTAAAGTTTTGAATTTTCTATGCATGGGGGTTTATTACGGTGGTTTCCTATATAATCCAGTCCAGTGGCACAGATTCTAACGGCTTCATCACACCCTCGATTCAGCAGAGCTAAGTGTTACCGAGTTTATTTTTTGCAGCCGCAAACCCTGCTAGTATGAGTGAATAACAGTCTGTCCTCAAATCATGTCCCTAAGTTCAGAAGCTCATTTCGTTCACTGATCTTTTAATTTTTTTGTAACATTATTTAAATTTAACCAATTGCTGCATGTGATTTATTTTGAATTTAATTACAGAGACAAAACGCCACATATAATTATGGATGTAAGTAGCAGTCGCTTCTTTACCCTGATGGCTTGAGAAAGGCCGTAAAGTGTAGCATAGTCTCTCTACATCATCTCCTATGAGCCTTCTCTCCCTGCCGTTGAATCAGTGCTGACAAATAAAGTATCAGAATAGCAACTAATAAGAGGTCAGGTTTTTGTGCCAAGCCCACCTCTTGCTCCTCATTCATGTTGATGCTAATGGGATGCCATTTAACACAGCTCAGGAAAATTCACAAAGTCAGACTGCTTGGGAAGAACCTTTGATCAAAGACGGACAGATCACAGCGCTCCAGGGGTTGGTTTAAAATAAGTAGTAATATGACATGTTTCCCTCTGTTGTGAGTTAAAGCTCTAAAGTGCATTTGCATACTCTAGGGGAAGAAACTCGGCTCTCTGGAACAGAACAAGCAGATATGAAGAAAACAACTACCTCGTCAATGATAACACTCGTTTTAATTCTATACAGCTAGTGGGTTCCAAAAGAGAAATTTAGGTCCCACCTATTCTCTGGGATTTGGCTGCATGTGTAATTCCTTGGGGCTCTTCGCTGAATGAGAGGGCTGATATCTTCCTACATTCCACAGATGGAGGTTAGTTTACTAGCTGTGAGGCCTTGGGCAGGTTATTTAACTTCTCTGAGTTTCAGCCTCCCTATTTGTATTTTAGAGAGAGTAATTCCCCATATTTACTCAGAGGATGGTTGTGTGGATTAACTGAACGCATGCAGAGCATTTAGCACAGTGCTAGGTGCAGAGTGGTGGCCAATAAGGATTGTTCTTATTATCAATTTACATTTAGCTTCCCTCTACTGCTTTTTTCACCTCAGTTCCTGAAGCCAGATAAATACTATAAGTTTAGGGACTGCTTAAGTAACGGAAGTTTTGATATTGGCAGCAACGTTGTCCCAGTGGCTCTAGACCCTGGGGGACTCCGGCTTTGCTGACTCTATTACTCGCACCCACGCGGCAGCTGTCTCCGTTCAGGCTGCTGTAACGAATATGCCATACACTGGGTGGCTTAAAGAACAACCATTTATTTATCACAGTTCTGGAGGCCATCCGGAAGTCCAAGATCAAGGTGCCGACAGATCCAGTGTCAGGTGAGGCCCGCTTTCTGGTTTGCAGATGGCCATCTTCTCATTGTATCCCCACCTGGCAGAGAATAGAGAGAGAAGGCAAGCTCTCTTGTGAGTCTTCTTATAAGGGCACTAATCCCGTTCATGAGTGCTCCACCCTCATGAACTAATTACCTCCCAAAGGCCCCACCTCCTAATACCACCACCTTAGGGATTAGGCTTCACCATAAGAATTTTAGGAGGACACAAACACCAGTCCATAGCAGCAGCCCTATTTTGGGCCAGCTCCCTTCTCTACCCCTGCCTGAGTGCTTTTCATAGAGCATGAGAACTTCCATAAGAGCTTAAATAAACCTTTCCCACATATAGGCATATTTAAAACTTATTAAGCAAATTTGCCAATTTAAAGGAACTAGGGAAGATGTCACAAAATAAATCATAATTTTATACTTTAGTAATTGTCTCTGTTTAGATTTTTCATGTATTTAATACACTTTTTAAAAAAATGTGGGATGTTCTTGGTTCTAAAGTGACAGGATGAGTTTTAGAAGACTACTCTAGAAGGAATAAAAATAGTGACAAAAAGGAAGAGAAGAAAGAGGTGAAGAAGTGAGAGAGCTGGACATATATATATATACATATCTCCAACAGAAGCGCAAATCCATTGATTTTAATTTTTAAACAACTTTATTGAGCTATAATTTACACACCATAAAAATTTCCCATTGTAAATGTATAATTCAATGATTTTAGCATATTTGCAGAATTGTTCATCTATCATAGGAATCCACTTCTAGAACATTTCCATCAGTTCAAAAAGAAACCTCACGTCCGTTAGTGGTCACTCCCCATTCTTCACCCCCAGCCTGAATCAACCACTAATCTATTTTCTGTTTCTATAGATTTGCCCATTCTGGACATTTCATTTGAATGGAATTATATAGTGTGTGGTCTTTTGTGTCTGGCTTCTTTCACTAAGCATAATGTTTTTGAGATTTATCCATGTTGGATTATGTATCAGTTCTTAATTCTTTTTTTTTTTTTTTTTAAGATTTTATTTTTTCCTTTTTCTCCCCAAAGCCCCCCGGTACATAGTTGTGTATTCTTCGTTGTGGGTTCCTCTAGTTGTGGCATGTGGGACGCTGCCTCAGCGTGGTCTGACGAGCAGTGCCATGTCCGCGCCCAGGATTCGAACCGACGAAACACTGGGCCACCTGCAGTGGAGCGCGCGAACTTAACCACTCGGCCACGGGGCCAGCCCCTCAGTTCTTAATTCTTTGCACTGATTTTTTTAAAGAAAACCTATAATTTTATTTTAATTTTCAGGTGAAAATGTCTGATTTTAAGTCTCTGCTGAGAAATGTAAGACATGGATACAGTTACTTATAAAAGAATAACATAAAATCTGCATAAACTAGTGCATTCAATAAAGCCTTAGTGACTTGAATGAAATGAGAAAACAGTTTCAAACAGACAGTAGAATTGACTATTAAAAGGTAAGTAAGGTTACTTGGTACTAATATTAGTTGAGAAAAAACACCCTGAATAGAGCAATTAGAAAAGGTAAAGGAGAGAAAATCTTTCTTCGGACAGTTAAAACAGAGCTTAGGGTAATGAAGGCCTCCTTATGGGCACTGGATAGTGAAATCTTAGGGCTGAAAGTTTCCATGGACTTTTGGAAGCCATATGACGAATCAATAACTAATTCAAGATGTAGTCACAATCTACCCAAGGAAGAATGGTGGGCAAAATTCGTCAAGGGGACAACCCCATCTCCCAATTTTTTTTTTACTAGACTTTACTTTTTAGAGCAGTTTTAGGTTCACAGAAAAGTTGAGCAGAAGGTACAGAGATTTCCCATATACCCCCTGCCCCTACACATGCATAGCCTCCCCCATTATCAACATCCCCACCAAGAGTGGTACATCCGTTACAACTGATGAACCTACACTGACACATCATTATCGTCCAGAGTTCTTCGTTTATATTAGGATTCACTCTTGGTGTTGTGTGGTCTGTGTGTTTGTGTCCACCATTTTAGCGTCATACACGGTGCTTTCACTGCCCTAAAAATCCTCTGTGATTTGCCTATTCATCCCTCCCTCCTCCCAACCTCTGGCAGCCACTGATCTTTTAACTCTGTTCATAGTTTTCCCTCTTCCAGAATGTCATTTGGTTGGGATCATACAGTATGTGACCTTTTCAGATTGGTTTCTTTCACTTAGTAATATGCATTTAGTTTCCTCCATGTCTTTTCATGGCTCCATAGCTCATTTCTTTTCAGTGCTGAATAATATTCCATTGTCCGGATGTACCACAGTTTATTTATCCCTTCACCTACTGAAGGACATCTTGGTTGCTTCCAAGTTTTGACAATTATGAACAAAGCTGCTTTAAACATCCATGCGCAGGCTCTTGTGTGGCATAAGTTTCCAACTCTTTTGGGTAAATACCAAGGAGCTCGATTGCTGGATCATGCGCTAAGACTGTTTAGTTTTGTAATGTCTTATATTTGTACCTTTATTGGCACTGTTTTCCTGCTTTTTGAACAAAGTGTCAGGCATTTTTCTTTCACATTGGGCCCTGCATCTTGTGTAGCTGGCCTTGCCAGGGGCCCATTTGAGGGACAAGGAACTGGGCTGGTGGCTAGCAGCTATGATGGGTTGGAAGGAACAAAATAGCCAAATGAGGGCTAAGTTTGGAGGTCATGGGTGCCTAAATGATGGATATGGGGGGCAAAACTTGAGAGAGGTAAGCTGATGTATGGACATGAACACACGGGAGGGTAAATATTGCACGGAAACCCAGCATCACACCAGTGGGGAGTCTTTTCCTTACTTTGAGAGTGCATTTTATTTCATCTTACTTTTTGCAATTAAAAGATAAGGGAAAAAAGTTAACAAAAGGCCTTTTGAAATGTTTTGCGAGAGGTCCAGATGTGCACATGTTCTCATAACCCCCCCGGATCTTCTCTACATTTGCCCTTGTATTCAGCAAACATCATGGAATAACAGCACAGGAAGTAGACTCAATGTTATTTGGTGAGAAATCAGTTACTTTTTGCAATACAAGTAATAGAATAAAACTTTAATTGCAAGTTTGAATGATACTTAATTCAGTACACATATAAATACAAAAATAAGAAGTCCTCATATATGACATGACGTATGTATTAAATAATATTGACTATTAATTTTCAAAAGCATGTTAATTCAGAGCAAAGTCTTAAAAATCCATCCAGAGTCCAGCTTGTTGAATTCCAATATTGACTTTTAGTATTTTAGGGTGCTAGCAAAACTCCAGTTCACCTAAGTAGGTTAAGGATGGCAATCTTCAGCCTGAACTCCGCATTTTCCTAGTTGAAGGTGCCTCTCGATATATTCTTCCCTCGATACAGAGAGATTTACACTTATAACTTTTAGAATATGGTGATGAAAATATTATCCCTGACTTTTTTGGCTATGAAGAGATCATCCTTTACTTTGTGTCGAGTATTTGAGTTCCAATTCTCATCTTAGTTACCACGGCATAAATAACATGAAAACATCCATGACTGAAAATGCATTTTTCTATTCTTGCCATTTTTTTCTTACTGCCATTTTTTAATTTGTCAGCTAAAATGTGATGAATATATTATGTTAACTGAAAGTTATTAAATGTTTCGGAGAATTGAGGAAAATATAGATATCTTACCACATTTCAATATTTCTAAATATCCAAGGTTGTATTTGATCTAAAAGGAAACAATGCCCTACTACTACGATTTTCAACTCCTTCCTGGTCTCTCTTGCTTTAACACCTTGCTTAGCCATCTTTACACATTATTCTGACTCAACAGTCCTGGGGGCTCAAAGAGCAACCAGTGATCTCTAGGTGAGAGGTCACAAACCACGGCCACATCCCAACCTCTGCTGCCTGCTTTTGTAAACAAACTTTCATTGGAATGCAGTTATACCCATTGGTCTATCTGTTGTCTATGTCTGATTTTACATTACAACAAGAGTTGAACAGCAGAGAGAGAGAGAGAGAGAGAGCTCACATGGCTTATAAAGCTGAAAATATTTACTATCTGGCCCTTTACGGGAAGTTGCTGACCCCTGCTACTGTATGCTCTGTCTTATTTGCTCTGTTTTTTTTTTTTAAAGATTTTATTTTTTCCTTTTTCTCCCCAAAGCCCCCGGTACATAGTTGTATATTCTTCGTTGTGGGTTCTTCTAGTTGTGGTATGTGGGACGCTGCCTCAGCGTACTTTGATGAGCAGTGCCATGTCTGCGCCCAGGATTCGAACCAATGAAACACTGGGCCACCTGCAGCAGAGCGCGCGAACTTAACCACTCGGCCATGGGGCCAGCCCCCTTATTTGCTCTGTTTGAAAAGAGAGGCTAACATATGTCCAGTTTCAGAAGAAAAATAACATGAAGTAAGCCCCATACTGTAGTTTTGTCCATTTACTGTTGTCACTCATTCATTGACGTAAGTGTACTCTTCCCATCGTCCTGTTCTCCAGGCAGGTGGAATGAGTAAAACATGGCACGAGATGATTCAACCCAAAATAGCACTTTTTAAGCTACAGGATCCTCTCATGGTATAAAGTCATTTTCAACCTTAAAGTGTGGAAGCAAATCAGCAATAAAGCCCCTTGTGGTAAATCAGAGTTTTCTTTATATTTCTTTAAAACTGCAAACCAAAGGTTTGGGACTTCAAACTTCCATGCACTCTCAGGAATATTATCTCACTTGAGCTTCAAAATGAGCTTCAAAATCCTTTGAGGTACACAAGGATAAAGTATTACCATTTTACAGATGAGGAAACAAAGGCAGAGGTGCCAAGTGTATATTTTAAGGTCAAGGTTAGTAAGTGAGAAATTTAGTCCTAATGCAAATACTGATGCTTCATTCAGCGGCATTTCGGACTGCCTCTTGGCTTTCTCCATCTTGTTTTACTGTCAATCATGTACGTTATTAGTTCCTGAGAATCTTCCACTTGCCAGGCGCTTTATACACAACGTCGTTTGATTCTCACACAATGCTTTGAGGTTGTTGGTATTATACACATTGTATAGAGGAAGAAACTGGAATCAGAAAGGCTAAGTAACTTGCCCAAGATGACACAGCCAGTAAATCTGTCGGACCCCAAAATGCAAACTCTTTCTTCTCCACCACAGCTGGGCATCAGCGCAGAGCTGGCTTGAAATTTGATGATTCAACGGGAGAAAAAGTCTGTTTAAAGCCTATGATAATGTATATGAATTTTTCATATTTTTTTAGAAACAAATTTTCTTATTATAATTTTCTTACTTAAGTGAATACTACCTAGATGTAGATGATCAAAAATTAAATAGACAAAATAGTAGAGAAAATGGAATGATTTTTTAAATTCTAGGTTTACGATTGGCATAGACTAATCTATCACTCATCTAGCTGGTTGGCTAGCCAGCTTCTAGCAATTTGGCAGCCAATGTGCGTGAGACAGGAAAAATAATGAACAAATTCACGAAACTTGTTTATTTGTAAGTAATTTTCATTTACTTGTTTGATATCTCCACTTGCCACACCTCCCTGTCAGTTAAGATGGCAATTCCAGATCTACGCTTTTCTGATCTTCTCTACAGGGACCCCTACTCAATTTTTCACACAGTGCTGCTGAAAATTAAAAGTATTAGAAATTCCTCAAGCTGATAAAGATTCTTCACATTAGAGGCCTCAAGGAAGTTATGGCTCAATAATTTCACCCTTTTTTCTGTATTGTTACAGTTTGCCTTAGGTTCTAAGAGAGAAGATATCTTTTGTAGGGTGACCAGCTGTCAGTTGCCCAGGATGGAGGGTCCTTCGGCAGGCAGGAATTTCAGTGCTGAAACCAGAACAGGGGAAAATCTAAAATAATAACGTGTTGTGTAATTAAGTACCAAACTTTTAAAACTCTGGGACTCTAATCACATTTTTGTCTCAAACTATCCATGTTATTCAGAAAAAGATAACTTCACATTTCATCTAAAAAGAATATTAATGTCCATCATAAATCTTTTTTTAAATATTAAAATATATCATATTTTTTAAGGGAAAGAGAGGTTTCAGCTAGTAACCTCACACAGAAGATTCCCCTAGCTAGCCCTGGCCCCTCTTAATTGATACAATCTACGCATTCAAAAGTGAAACACTGAGGCGCTGGCCAGTGATGCAATGGTTAAGTTCTCACATTCCACTTTGGTGGCCGGGGGTTCGCAGGTTCGGATCCCAGGTGCGGACATGGCACCGCTCATCAAGCCATGCTGTGGTAGGCATCCCACATATAAAGTAGAGGAAGATGGGCACGGATGTTAGCTCAGGGCCAGTCTTCCTCAGCAAAACAGAGGAGGATTGGCGGTAGATGTTAGCTCAGGGCTAATCTTCCTCAAAAAAAAAAAAAAAAAGTGAAATACTGAAATTGGGGATTCCCAGTGACTAATAGAGGATTAATAAAGTAACCCAAGAAAATTTTAAAATTTTGCAGGGTTTGTGATAGAGATCTAACTTCATTTTCTTCTACATGGGACATGATTTTTGTCAGGACCGTTTATTAAGCTACTCTTTTCTCACTGAATTGAAATGACACATTTATTATACGAACTTGGATCTATGGGTGAACATTCTAATGAGTTCTTGATTGTTCTAGCTGTGTGTCATTGTCATATTGTTTTGATCACAGTAGCTTTATAGTAGGTTTTATATCTGGGACACATTTTACCTTTTTAAAACATCTTTTGTGGCAATTCTGATTATTGTTTCAGATGAATATATGCATCTGTGTATATACATATATATTTCAGATATATATGTGCGTATAAATGTGATATATATGTGCACATATATACCACACACACACATTCCAGTTCCAAGAAAAAAAATACATATGTGTTAGTTCTAAGAAAATTCTTTTGGGATTTTGATTGGAATTGAATTAAATGTATATATTAATTTAGAAAAAAGTAGTATTTTTTTATCATGTCATCTTCCATCCAGGACACAGTATACCTTTACATTTATTCATGTCTTGCCTATGTCCTTTAATAAAATGTTATGATTTTTCTCTGTAGGCTCTTTCTTGTTCACTTTATGCTTGAATATGTTTTAGCTCACTGACATTATCTGAACTACCTCTTCCATGGGCTGTGCTAATCTGTGCTGTCCAACACAACATCCACCAGCCAAAGGTGGCTATCTAAACTTCAGTTATAAAAGATTAAATACAGTTCAAAATTCAGTTTCAGTTTTAACTAGCTGTTGCTATATTTTCTTTAAAAATTTATGTCTAGCTACTTTCCCAATTTAATTATTCTTATTAATTTGTATCATTTATAACAGAGTCTCACTAATATTCTAGGTATGTAATCAAATCATTTGAGGGTATTTAGGAAGACATCTGGGTCACGTCGAGGTGGGACAAGAACTGTTTACATATACAAGTTAGAAAACTCAAAGCCATAAATGATGGGCTTGGCCACCTACGATTTAAACATTTCTGTATAATAATAATGGCTATCATCTTCTGGGCATTGTTTTAAGAAGTTTACATTTAGACAATGCTCAGGGTATGCTGGCTAAAAATCAGTTCTATTACTTTTGACAACCATTAGGATCAGCTAGCAGTCTTGGTCATAGGCACCTGGGGAGTTTCAGTCAAGAAAGCAGGAGTCTTAGGATTGAAGCCAAGCAAAGATGGAATTTGAGGAGAGGTGGGATGGCCAGAGAGAGGAAAGGAGCCTTCACTCCCTTGGTGAGTGACCATATAAGGACCATGGTTGGGTAATTATGGCTTCTGATGGCTAATGGGAAAACAAGCAGTGTAGGAGGCAGTGGAAGCAGAAAGAAATCAAACATATCAGCAAATTCCATTTTAGGGAGCACAATATAAGAGATGTAAAAAGGCCAAAATCTCGGGCTGGCCCAGTAGTGTAGTGGTGAAGTTCCCATGCTCTGCTTCGGCGGCCCGGGGTTCGCCAGCCAGATCCCGGGCATGGACCGACACACACTTATCAAGCCATGCTGTGGCAGGCATCCCACATATAAAGTAGAGGAAGGCTGGCACAAATGTTAGCTCAGGGCTAATCTTCCTCAGCAGAAAAAGAGGAGGACTGGCAGCAGAGGTTAGCTCAGGGCTAATCTTTGTCAAAAAAAAAAAAAAAGAGCCAAAATCTCTCCTACTTAACCCAATATAAGGAGAACAGGTTACCTGAACTTTATGGGGGCCGCTGTGTGTGGTTGTGGGTCAGCGAAGGTGTGGAAAGAGCATCAGCATTGCTTTTCCAGTCAAGTGATCAAAAGCCTGTTGTCTTGAATTCAGTGCAGGCTTTGGCCAAGCTATATCCCCTCCGCATTGACATAGTACAACTGGAGACCATCATCCACCCTGAAGAACACCTCTTGGCCTACCTGAGGACCTAGACCTTTCCACTACTCAACCCAGACAACCAGAATGCAGTGTTCAAAAGCAGTTTTCACTGTCCTGCCAGTGGCCTTTTAATAAGCTAATGACAGAAACTTTCTGTCACCACTGTGAACATCAAACAATATAATAATTAGTCCCTGGATTCCTCATCATGCCGTCCTGTAACAGCCAGAGAATCTGCATGTCACATTAAGTGGTGGTGTTAGCATCAAACCATGTGAACAATCCTGAAACAGCTGCATCTTAGGAAAAAAACCACCCACCTTAGTAAGCTGTGCTCAATGTCCTGCAGATAACAGTCCCTCCACCAGGGGGCTCTAGCTCACTGACGTTACCTGGCTCTAACCCTTCCATGGACGATGCTACATCTGTGCTGTCCGGTATGAGGGCCACCGGTCACACGGGGCGATCGAAATTTAAATTGGTTAAGATCAAATAAAATTTAAAATTCAGTTCCTCAGTTGCACTAAACACATTTTAAGTGCTCAATAGCCACATGTGGCTATTGGTTCCTATATTGGACAGTACTAACAGTCCAGAAAGTTCTAGTGCACAGTGTCATAGTAAGTCCTGTAAGTTTAATGTATCAATGTCGAAATACTAGTTCAGGATCTCACTGTTAAAAGGGCAAAGAGGCAGCACCTCCCCTCAGCACCCCTGCTGAGTCTCCAGCACTGGGTTTGAATCCTCCCTCTATCCAGGTGGTGTTCTTTGTGATTACATTCAACATATTTTCCCCTCACAGCCAGCATGTTATTTGGCTTTAATAATTCGTAGATATCATTTCGTTTTTTCCTTATAGCATTAACTAGTTGTTTAGACTATATTAGAAGATAATAGCTTTTTTAATATAAGTATCATTTTCCCTTATATTTAAGATGGAATTGTGACCTTAGGAGATATTACTAATTCCGTTCTTTATTGCTGACGTATCACGAGTAGTTCATCACTTTGGTGAGATATTTCAAAGTAACGACGTGGCTTTATTCCAAGGACCTCCATTATAGACTTAATCTAATGTTGTGGTCATTACAAAAGCAAACCGCACTAGGGGGCTCCCTGAATTATTCCTCTGTGTGAGATACCCTTCCTTGAAACGGATATCACTTTTTTTTCTAGAAACATAGACACAGGCTGTATTCTCTGTTCTACACACTCACATTCTGAACAAGTGATTTAAAATTTTTTTTTATTTTAAAGAAAAAGATGAGCTTCTTTTCAGGTTTAACATTGCTGCTTCTCTCAGACTCAAGATGAAAATATTTTTGTACCTGGGGTTTCTCTTGCAGAGAGCGTTCATCCTTCAGGGAGCGGGCCACATCCTCGCCTATTTGCATGTAGTCCCTCATTTATCACGTCTATAATTCGCAGTGGGCTGAATATGGGGAAAGTCGAGGAGAAGACGGAGTTTAAGGAGAGAATTGTGAGCAGGAGGAAGCAGTGATTAAAATGGAAATGGTGGTCAGGAGCCTCTGTTGTTTCCCCAGGCGCTTTGTTGGCAGAAATTTAAAAAAAAAAAAAACTTTTCTATCCAACTCCACCTGAATTCTTTCAACTACAATGATGCAAAGAAAATACACGCTAATTATGAGCAGGAACATTATCTATTAATATGTTAATGAAGCAGGTTTGCTAATGGTGCAAGACCTGAATTTTAATAAAATTTTAAGAGCTTCTTGATTACGTGTTTGTTAGTCGATATGATCATTTAAAATTATCTCTAGGTGGCTTTACATGGAATAAAACCTGCATTAGAACTGTATCCTAAACAGGCCTTAATGAAGCAGGTGAGAATACCATCTGCGACATAAACACCGTCAGCCAGAAATTCACTTCAAAAGAAATGTAAACTAGTTAACAGGAAACATGTTATCATATCTGCCAGGAACAGCTTTCAATGCAGGTAATTTATTTATGCATTTACTTGCTAATTTTTTCAAACATATTTGCTTATGAAAATAATGTTCGATTGAATTAATGGATACTGCGTTTCAATATTGGAAGGGTTATTTTTCATTAAAAAAAAACAACTCTAGTGTCCTGTTTTGACAACATCCCATATATAGATGAAAACTGTTTTATCCACCCAAACCCAGATATCTTTTGAGGAAAAGACAGTCACCAAAAATCCCAGAGTCAAACCAGAATTGGCACAGAAACCTCGCTGATGTGTCTCTGAATAGGAGACATTGTGTTAGCTGTTCTCCAAGATAACTACAGCATCAACATGACAGATAATCCCTATCTGCCTTTCCAGAATGGGAGTGAAGGCACTTGGCATCAATCCTTCACTTTGCATATTAGAAGCATGAGGCCCTGATTAGTGGTTGAGCCTGGATTACAACCCAGGGCTTCTGAAGAGTGAGCAGACACTGAGGAGGCAGAATGGAGCCCCGGGTGCAGAACACCAGAGTGATGAGCCCAAGGAGCCTGGGCGAGGCTGGCCTGGAGCATCTGAAAGGTGTGTGCAATGTTATATCATTCGGGGTTGTGGTCTGGGTGTGGGTGGGGCCCATTGTGTATGAGGCAGCGATGAAGCTGTTAGGGAGGAAAGGCAAAAGTTAATCCTAGGAACCAAGGAAGGGCCGCTCAGAGCCCAGCCTCGAGTGCCTGAAGCACCCACGGGCTTAACAGGCCAAGAATGAAGGGAAGTGCAGGAGTAGGTGAGCAGGATGAGGAAAAGCAGGGACCTCTAACTCTCGCCTTGTCGTTCTGAGTTTTGAAGAGAGGCTGCAGAGGAGAGGTTATGACGGGAAATCACTTTTGAAGAAGCAACCCCACCTGAGAAACCAGACATGCTTCCTCCTGAGCAGAGTCCCTTTAGGAAAGGTGACACGCAGTCACCAGGTGTCTTAATTTCCTGGGTATTGTAATGCTATTCATTTGATGGTGTCAATAAAACATACTTCTGTGTCAGCCACTAGAAATTGATAATACTCTCTTAAATTCTTGACAGTGTTTCTAATGAGATTTTTGAGGGTCCTTTTCTAAGGTGGATGAGAAACAATTCAGGAAGGTAAGTGACCATTTAAATGGCTTCTAAGTGGGTGAGTTTCCCTGAGGGCATGCTGCCCTCTAGGGGTCGGAGCCGCCTGGAGAGGATTCCAGAACTGCAGGAGCCTTGTTTGTTTAGGGGAACTCAGTGCTGTCCTAGAGGTTTGATTTTTCATAAAAGTGATGCAATCTTTTCATCCAATTGTATTTCAGCTCTAGAAAAATTGTATTTCATAGAAAGTATCACCTATTCTAAAGACGATTCTAAATAAAGCAATATCAGAGTCGATGTCGTCCTTTTTTCCCTTATTTCTCTTTTTTCAAGAATTAGCATTTGCCATGCGGTGGGGTGGGTGGGGACAGAGGGAAAATGTACAGGCATTTTTTTAAACCATAATACTCCAGTTCCCGATTATTCAGTGCGGAAGTCTCTCGCCCTCGATTGGCGGCTAGCATCAGTCGGGCTTTCCAACTGCAGCCATGTCTGACTCTCACCTAAATCTCACAGAGCTGCTAAGGGCCTGGGGCCAACAATCAGCAGAATCTGTACCTGATCCCAAGTGTCCTTCTTCCAAAACCAGCGCACTTCCCATTGTGCCACCAGATAACCGGCTATCGCTTAGCTTTAAATAACTTGTTATTTGACACTTTTCTTTTTATGCTTCTCTGATTTTGTACAGTAATCACGGCTTTCGTTTTTTTTTAAATAAATGAAAGGATTTACAGATAGATAAACATATGACAGCCATTCATTTTATCATTTGGCAACACATTGACCCAAAAGCTCGATTTTGCTGACATAGCCTAGAAAGAAAACCAAATAAGAAGATTAGGATGGCAGTGTAGGCTAAGGGCCAGAGAGAAATCAGATTCTAAAGACTCAGGGATGGGCCAGAAAAACTTATAAGAACAAGAGAAAACAAAACTGGAGGCATGGAGTAAACTACAAGAAAAATGGCATAAAATAATTCAAAGGTAGAATTCTGACCTCCTGCAGCTGGGGTGCTTCTTAAATCCCAGGGGGACCGATCAGAGAATCATGGGCCTTTCTAGGTGGGATGTGTGCTCCTTCCCTGGGGGCTGCTCCCAGCTGGGACACCTCTCCTCCTTTCCCCTGCCACCCACCCCCAGCCCACACTAAACATCAGAGACACAAAGACACAAAGGTCAGGGCAGGCTGTAAACCCCTCTTGCTGCTACAGATGCTGTGTTAGTGGAGGGGGAGTTTGTGCAGGGGAAAGCCACAGCACAGAGAAGGGGCCTTCTCCAGTAATAAACAGCCGCAGCTGGCACTTTACACGCAGTGTGCCCTACACATACACACATGAATAGTAAGTCATAATATCATCGCAGAATCTTAGATTGGAAAAAGACTTTACTAATTGGTTTCCTAACCCAGCTATCTAAATGCACCAATCTTTGAGCTTCCCGAGGAATCCCCTAACTTTCAGCAAGTCTCTGCCTAAATTACATTCACTGAAATCTGCCTTTATCTTGACATCCACTGGTCCCAGCGCTGGCTGGTGCTCGTGGATCTGACAGCAAATATTTACAGTCGGATATATCTTTTCTAAATTCTGTTTTGTTATACGTAATAACAAGGAAGAAGCCCACCCCCGCCTCCCTCTTGATGACCACCCTCTCCCCATTCCCACCATCTTTCCCTAATACATTGTACAGAGCGCACACGTACCAGGTGGCTGCTTTTCTGATGATGGTGTTGATGTTATCGGTGATTTTCACAACTTCTGAAAACGTCTTCTTGAAGTGGAACAAACAATGCTGACAAAGCTCTAAACAAGAGAAATCAAATCGTGTAGCGTCCTCTTCTTTTGCAAAAGAAACTGCTAGAGGAAGAAAAAAATCCATTATTTAATGCTTGAAGTTGCTTTGGAATGTGGTTTGGGATACTCTCTTCTCTTTTGAATGGAGCTGCTTTTAAACAAATCAGGTATAAACTGGTCTGTGTGTGTGTGTGTGTGTGTGTGTGTGTGTGTGTGTATTCAGAGAGAAAGAGAGTTGAGTCTCTCGGTCGCTCCCTCTCCCTGCTGTCCAGCCTGATGCATCCTGCTGCAATTTCGGGCCAGTTCCTCCAGTCCGGACCTCAATCAAATGGACGATAGGCACTCGACACCTCCACACCTTCCTCTCATCTCTTTTTCCTTTGTAGGTTTTGAGTAACTTCTTTTCCTCCCAAAAGTTTTCTTTAGCCTTTGGGGATTTCTTTCTCAAATCTTTTATAAATTTAATTATCTTTCTCTGGAAAATGCGGCTTATGTTATAGGTTCAGCAAAATGGAGATGTAATATTCATCACCTCTATCTAATGCCGAAATTAAAGAGGAATATCGCAAAGTTTATAAAGTGTTAGAATTTTATTATTTTTCAACAACACTGGATTTCTTAAGACTCATCTTCTTCTGTTGAGCGTTGTCATCCCGGTCCTCATTTTAAACCAGTTTAAGATCAGAGCTCTTACTATAACTGACGGCTGCATTAACTGGTTTGGGCATAAAGAACTAAATGACCTAGAGTGAAATTACTGAGAAGAAATTTCCCAAGAAAATGGTATATCTGCTTTTCCTCTTCCCCTCGAGACCAGTTTGGTTCTAATTTAAGGTCAGGAATGAAGGTTTATGATCTCCCCATCCCAGGCCCAACCCCAGTCATCTCAGTGGAAAAAACGTTAGAAGCCTGACTCAGTGTCTCAGCTCAGACCCCTCCAGGAATGCCTCAATCTCCTCTCTGCCCAGCCCAGGCCTGGGTCTCAAGCTTTGAGGCTTCATTCATTCATACACATTTTCACACATTTCCTGAAAGGCTGTCATGTGCCAAGCATCGTACTAGGTGCTGATAATACAAGAGTAAACACAATTTACATGGTCCCTGTCCTCGTGGCAAGTGAGAGGAGTAAATAGGCATTTATAGAAGTGTGGTTAGAGCTGTGATGGGGAAGCAGAGTGCCATGAAGACTGAGCGGGTCCCCGAGGCCGACCTGGATTGGGGGACAGTCAGGAGAAACCTCTCTGAGGAGGCTATGTTTCAAACAAGGTCTGACGCATCCTTTGAACAAGAGGGAATAAGTGTGAAGCACTAGAAAGAAGAGCTTGATGTCTTTAAAGAAGTGGGGGAAATTCAGTACAACTGCCTGTGCTGTTGAACTGTGTGCATGGCGGGGAGGGGTTCGGTGAGGGTATGGCATTGGGAGGAGGGAGTGGCTCATGGCAAGAAATGCGACTCAATAATAGCTATCTTCCATGTTAGGAAGTTTGGGCTGATTCTACAAGTACAGGCACACCTCGTTTTATTGCGCTCTGCAAATACTGCATTTTTTTTACAAGACCCTCCGCCAGCAAAAAGATTATGACTTGCTGAAGGCTCAGATGATGGTTAGCAGTTTTAGCAATAAAGCATTTTTAAATTAAGGTCTGTACATTGTTTTCTTAGACATAATGCTTTTGGAGACAATAGACTACAGTATAGTGTAAACATAACTTTTATATGCACTGAGAAACCAAAAAATTCACATGGCTCACTTTATTGGAGGTGTGCCACTGCAGAGTGTTGAACAGGTGAGCAATAAGATCAGACATGTGTCATATAAACATCACTGAATACAGCGTGGAGAAGGAAAGTACAACTAGAAGCAAGGAGGAGACTGCAGTAACCCAGCTGAGAGAAGACGGGGACCAATGCACTGCAATGCCTCTGATGCCTGGCCCCTCGACCCGTGCCTGCCCCAGAGTCTCCTGGAATCATTGTATCTGCCCGCTCTCATTCCCCGATGAAGGGAAATCTCTGTTAGGTGGGTCATTTTCTTATTTCTTGACTATTAATAATATTTTTTTATTATCTGTATTTTATGATGCTTTGCTATCTTGGGGCCTTGTGGACAGTGGAGGGACTGGCCCTCCCAGGGTTAGCTAATTCCTAGAGAGAGCAAACAACTTGGCTGCAAGCACACCTTCCACATGCAAACTAACCAATCCAGAGCCCGTACTCCAAACCACCTCCTCATCTGCCTTTTATGCTCCAGGAGGCATACTCCTCTGCCCTATTCGCTCTAGGGCCAGGTACTGGACAACTAGGGGCCACCCCTATAGCCCAGAGCCTACTGAAATTATTCAAACTATCCAATCCTATGCCTGACCAGCTGCTTACCCTGTGTTGCAGATTCCTTCCCACAAAAACCACAATAAAGGCTCTTGCCCGTGCTTTCTCCTCACTCCTTCTGACTGACCCTGCCACTTCCCCATGTGGCCCTGGGTGACGAGGCATTCCCCCTCCTCCTGGAAACAGTGCTTAACAAGCTATCTGGCAAGTGTCTCGTGATCTGTTGTCCTCACCACACCTGAATAAAAACAAAATCCTGGGTGCATCTTAAAACAAATTGCATCTCACCCAGGTGAGCCTCATGCTGAGAAAGTCTTGAGAATCCATGACTAATTTTCTTTAGACTTAAAATACTACATAGTTCACTTAGTGCTCTTGCATGTTGCCCTACTTGTGTCATCAATAGTAGTTTCATGAGTTCTGGAGGAGAGTTAACAGTCTCTTGTGAATCTTAAATACAGGTATATTAGATTTCACAATCTGGAGATCATTGGTGGCCTTGATGCAAAGAGTTTCAGCAGAATGGTGGAGCACAAGCTTATTAGAGTAAGTCTACAGGAGACTGGCAGATTTCTCCTTTGACCAAGAAGAATTAGCAGCAACAGGAATTACCCTTCAACTATAAACTTGATAAAACAGATGAAACAATGGTTTTCAGACATTTGACAATAGGCAGCATAGGACTGTCATCATTGAGAGAAAGGAAACAAATGAGATGAGCTTTAGGATCTCCTAGCTTACCGTTTAGAGCCAACTTCAGGCCATACTGCAGGGGAAAGGGAACCCAAGGAACCTGACACTCCTACTGAGTTGAAGAGAACAACATCAAAGTCCGAGGATACCAAGATGGCTAGATTTATAAGGCAAAGTCCTGAAAAGGAGAGTGTTAGCTCAGCGACAATTTTCCTCACCGAAAAAAAAAAAAAAAAAAGACAAGTGCCTTCTGTGGAATGGAGTAGGGACTATATCTATTCAGTGCCTATCAGACATTATTCATGCATTTAATACTCATATTAATCACATGTGGTAGACGGTATTATCTCAAGATGAAGCTCTAAGGGACCAAAGCTAAAAGTAATTTCACACAATTCATGTGGCAACCAACATTCAGTTTTTTCCTTCCAAACCAAGGATTGCTCAATTCCCAAGTCCATGTTCTTTCCACTCTATCATACTGCCTTCTGAAAGAAGGAGTTAAGTTTAGTTGCAGCTTTAGATAGGACGGCCCCAGGTGAATTCTTTACTCGTATTCCATCAGTTAGGGAAAGGCAAGGTAGGAATTCTGTAACTGAAATCATCTGCAGAAAGAAAAAGAGTTAGTGACTTGCACAGTAGGGCATTTCCTAGCAAAACAGATAGTCTACAGAAAGCTCCAAGGCAGGATGATGAAGACACAGAGACCTCCCTAAGATGAGATGAGGGTTCGAAGTTTTAGTGCGTAAAGAGATGTGGGGAGAGAGGAAGTCTTGGTAAAGAAACCTTATTGCCGTGTTTGAACTCACCCAACTAAGAAACTGACAGCCAGTTCCTTCTGCCTATGTCCTTTGGTCCAGCTTCATAGTCTGATTTTCGCCTTGTTAAAGGCAGGAATGGTTGTGGGTTCCAATGCCTGACTCTTGGTAGAGGGAAGAATCTGAGGCTTCAGAAAAGAGGAAACTGAGGGATAAAGGAGATTTGTGCTTTCCAAACCAATATGCTCTCCATCATTTCTCCTTGTGGTTTTAATTTACAAATATATAAATGAGATATTTCCCTTGCACTTTTAATAGCTAACCTTAGTCTACTATTTATTACACCATTATTCTATTAACGAGAAACCAAAGGTCATATGAAAATAGTATATTCAAGAGCATAGCTTCTTTATTTTCCATATTATTTCACATGGCAAGGAAATAGTCCATATTTCTATATTTTCCATATTACAAAGAAAATGTTGTTTTTAGGAGAAAAACAAAATATCCCTCCTACATGGGTCTGACAAGTGAGATTTATAAATTAGTTTCTCTTTCTCATTAAAAGAACTGAACATTTCCAAAATCTGCTCCACACTCACTCATATCTGTATTGTACGCACGTACAGAATATTTACATACTTAAAAGTTATAAGTTAATAAGACAGTTGTGGAATTAGGTTGATCAGCTGTTAGGCGTCCCTGAGGTATTTGAGTACGTGTTCACTTTCAGTGATGAGCTGGGTGAAGAAAGAGAAGATTCTTGTAATGTTCCCTGGACGACAAAACTCTGGGAGCTCTATTTTATTCTGTTAGTGTCTCTGCTCTTACACCCCCAAACTGATAAAATGATTAGCCTTATTTCAGATGTTTCATCCACAAACATGGAAAATAAGAAAATCCTACCCTATCTCTATGTTTTGACTTGAGTTAAACATGAACCGTTCCCCTCAGTGAATTAGGAGCACCGTCGAACACTTGGCAGACAGACGACTGACTCCATCACTGTGATTAGCGAGTAAGAACAGTTTCCCCGAAAACTCGTTCCTTCTCTACTCACCACACCAGGTTTCTTCTATTTTTTCCTGGTACTTTGTGTCTCTTGGTCTAAATTTCCATTTTGCTGTAAGAAAGCTCTCTTGTTGTTGCACTGATGCTTATCTGAAGGTGTCTGACCCCAACATGTTCTGATGATTCAGGGTTGCCTCTAGTTGAGGATTTACCTCCCAAGAGGTAATTTAAACCCAAGCTGATAACTTCTTTAGGAGGAAGAGCTGCTTAAAACATCGTCCTTCAGCAAAGCTGGAGGAGGAACGTATAACAGGCATCTCAGGTGAGAGCTTCAAGGGCCCTTTTAATGGACTGTTTGGCATCTTTGTTTCCGGTTTAATTTGCAAACAGCCTCCACTCCCCTTCCTACTGAATTCTGCCAAGTATCCTATCCAGCCTCTAGGAAAGGAGAAGCGGGGGGGCAGTTGGTACTGGAAGAAGAGAGAAGGGACAGTCCAACTCAGAGCTTTTAGCCAAGGAAATGCAGTTGAAAATGCAGGAGGAAATGAAGCATGACCAAGGTCCCTTCAGATGTTCTTTCCATAACACCCTCCTCACAAAAGCTACAGTGAAACCACAGCAGCTTTTGAAATTAGAGGACCTCGATAAAGACCCAGAGATTTTTATTGGCCCATAGGGCAGCGTACTGAAGAGAAAATGATCTTCTGTCTCTAAAACGTGACATTACTTTTCTGGATAAACAATAAAAACTCTCCACTGGATATGGTTGGAAAAAATGAGAACCCCTGTGCTTGAAAATCCGGGGTAGATGTGAGACCGTTTAACAGTCTAATCGATTCTTCTGGTTAGATCACCACTCTGCGGATCAGCATTGAAGGGAACGCTTTCACTTCTTTGGTGAGCTTACAGACTGAGTCATGTGAATGGTGGGTACATAGTAGAAAGGGGAATGTCATATACCTTCAGCTATTAGTCTGGGCGGGGGCTTGGAGGGGAGTTAACAGGTGCAGAATTGTAATTCTGAAAATACTTAAGGTACCATTTAGTAAATCCCCTCCCACATCATGGCTTGGAAAAATGATGAGTGACCTGGAGGGATACGGTTTCTCATGTAGACTTTGAATACTAAGTGATACAATCACATCCATGGAAATGACCAAGCCCTGGGGTAGGGACAGTACTCAGTATTCAAAAGCTCCTTTGACTGTCTATTGTTCATGTTTGCAGATAACCTGCCTAGACTGGTTAACTGAAACACTCAGAACAGACAAGCATAGTTAACAAAACATTTAACCATGCTAAGCCCATAATTATCCTGCCTGGGCACTTTAATGCTAAGTTTAAAATGCTGTAAAGGTAGTGAAGTGTGTGTGTGTGTGTGTGTGTGTGTGTGTGTTTTGAAGAGGCAAATTAATTGTGTCAACAGGCAAGAGAATAATATACATCTAAACACCACCATTAGAAGGGAAGGCGTAGGTTAACCTGGCTCAAATAACTTCTTTCTAACACATCAGGAGCACCTCACCAAGATTCTAAAGTGCTAAATGGGTCAGATAAGAGATGTGCTAAGATGTAAGATCCTTTGAACAATGAGAAAAGAAAAGTGAAGTGAAAATTGCTATCTCTGCCCACAAGAGATGTAAGTGAGATGAAGCGAAAATGTTTACAATCGAAGAAGAGAGAGAAAATGGGAAGAGGATGATATTTAACAATAAAGACACCACTGGAGACCTAGGGAGGAAAAGGATGTCTGGGGAAAGGGCTTGGGAAGCCAAAGTCATAAAGCTCCCCAGGGATCTGGGCCTGGGGGGTTGGGAAAGCTCACAGGAGCTTATCAGAGTCAGCAGCCAACCAAAGGCTGAGAGGACAATTGGTGTCAAGGCAGCAGCAGCAGATGTTTTTCTGGAAGAAGAATGGTGGAATGATAGTCACGGGAAAATATTGTGACCTGCAGACAAGAGCTGTGTTTCACTGACAGCTGGACAAGAACGCACACAAACAGACATGGGGAAACACAGAGGCTGTGTCCAAAAGCTGGAAGTTTGGTAGATGGGGAGGGAGGGAAAGAGGAAGGGAGGGAGACAGAAAGATACTAAAAACACGTCTCTTAGAGAAGCATCTGTAAGGTAACCAGGACTGCCGACTGAGGGAAATAAAACATAAACCAAGAATGGGAAGTCATTGCCCCCACATGGTTAAAAGTGTGTGATTTGGAGCTGGACCGCTTGGGTTCAGATCCTCTCTGTCACTTACTAGCTGTGTGACCCTGGACTAGTTATTTAGAACGTCTTTGGCCTTCAGTTTCCTCATCTGTAAAGTGGGAATAGTTGTACCATCTTATGGGTTGTTGTGAAGACTGAATGAGTTAATACGAGCAAAAGAACTTAGAATATTGCCTGGTACACAGGACATGTCAATAACTGTTAGCAACTACTGTGACATCATGTGATCAGCGTCTCTGAGTGGCCCTGAGCTGTGCAGGGTGCTTTTGGCATGCTCTCTCACTCTTCCAGACTATCCATGAGACACGTCTATGACGGTTGGGTAGTCCACATATGGTCACCACATCAAGATTATAATGGTCCCCCTTCAGGAAGCCTGCAGGGTTGCTTAAATGTGGGTGAAGCTGAGGACAACGGTAATGTGCTATGAAGTCCACAACTGCTATGGGCAAGTCACTCCTACATTGAACCTCAATTTCCTCTCTGTAAAATGGGGGCATTCGACATACAGTGCAGGAGTTTCTATGAGATCAATCATGAAAGTGCCTAGAACCATGCCTGGAACACTAGAAATGTTAATAAACATTTGCTGAGTGCGACTCTGCCGTGGGATGCTGGTGATGGGTGCCAGGTCTGAAACACTCTCCTCGTGGGAGGGAGAGCCCTGCTGTTAGCCACTGGCAGAGAGGCCTCAGGGTTAGCTTCTCTGCCCAGAGCCTGGAAGAATTGATTTTTCAGGTCAGAAAGGACATTGGCATTTATCTTTTCCAGTTTATCACAGGTGTGAACAGAAGACAAGTGACAGCCTGAGTCTCTAAAATGGGTCACTGGCGAGGCGAGTTCATTGTTAACTCTCCCCTATGGCTCTTCCTGAGGAGCAAAGGAAACAGCAACAGTTATACATGACGGCTCCTGAGGCCAACGTTATAGGAAGTCCCTGCCCACCTCCTGCCCAGGACACAGGCTGGCTCGCTGGTGGGCATCCTGCTATGGCTCTGCCCACCTCGCTCGCTGGGAAGCCAGTAAATGGTCTTTCTCACAGGCAACCACTGGATGAATTTCATTGAGGACATGCTCCCGGACACCACCTCTCTCCAAAGTCCAGACTCCTTAGTCCTATGGGGCTCAGAGCTCACAGGCTCTCTCCACCTTGCACACCCCAAGACCTGCTTTCTCTGGAGCTCCAGGAAAAGAAAAGACAAGAAATTGAACAGGTGGTGATTTTGTACTTTCTCCCCAAGAATATTCCGGTCTTTGTCACCATCAATAGCAGGAAACAAGCTACAAATCTTTACCTCCATTCTTGAGGAAAACACCCCTTCAGGAAGAAGAACACGGAAGAGCCAGGCTCCCAGCCAGCCGACACAGGGACATGTCCCCACCCGGGCCACCTCCAGAAATCTTTTCCTCCTTTTCTTTCTCATCTGCTCTGCCAGGGCGAACTGGAAAGCCCCCAGGGCAGTTTCCAGTATATGTCTTACAATGTCCAGGCTCCATCCCCAGCAATCATTTATTAGAAAGAGGTTTTATGATACAAATTTGATAATCTCCCATGCACACTGGCACTGTTCTAATTGAAGTTGTAAGCCCATAAAATTCAAGCCCTTTGTCTTCCTGAAGGCCACAAGGTTTAAAAAGATACTATTGTCCTCCCTAACACCCACTACATTGTCACCAGGGACTGATTAAACAGAGTCCTGAATGGAAACAGTGCGGATTTTGTCTAGGTCCTTTTCAGGCCTGACAATGCCCTTTTCAGTTCCCAAGACAAAAGGAGGTTTAAGGATCGAGATTCTTCTAAGATAACGGCATCCATATGGAAGGCAAGGTGGCCAGCAGCTGAGACCCAAACACCCCACTCCCTTCCCCCTCTGCCCTCCTCTCTCTCTCCCCACCCCCCAAAATCCCAGGTGATAACACTGCCTCAGCCGCCCTTCCTCCTCCTCCTCCTCTTGGGACAGGAAAGCCAGGGCCCCAAACAGGTCGGATGCCTACTCAGAGACCTCACTGAGCCCTTGCTCCCTCCCCTGGATCCGACCGAATATGCTCTGCTCACACGCATCTCCCTGCAGAGAGGTCGTCACTTCTCGGAGAGTGACCACCGCACAGGAGGCCCTGTGGCTCCGGAAAGCAAGGCGAAGAGCAGGGCTGGGACACTAGATCGCCCAGCCTAGCGTGCACTGGGACCGCGGGCAAAATGAGACCAGCGGATCCCAGAGCCATGGCTAGGCCACTGGGGCTCTCCAAAGCTGTCCTCCCTCAGGTGGCAGCCCTGAGGCGGGTCATTCCCCATCACCCTTTGATTTCCTTAGCACGCCACCCCCTCCCCATCCCACCCCGGGGACCAGGTGTGGCGTCAAGTCGCGGCAGGAAATCACAGGTGCCAAATGAGGCACGTGCAGGCTTAACTGGGGGACACAAATTCTCCGGGTGCTCTTCGGGCCCCTGAACCCTCGGCTGCCGCCCTCTGGAAACGGACGGCTTGCAGCCAGGCCCCGGTGGCTGCGGGCCGCCCCGCAGGCTCATCTCCGGAGAATCCCTACAGAGCAGCTCATTATGCCGGATTGTGGCCAACTGGGTTGACTTTCGGTGTGTGAAACGCCGGCAGCTCCAGGAGTCCGGAGGGGCCTCCGCATCACTTCGGGGCCAAAGCGACCTCCCCCTAACAGGGACCCCAAGGTTGCCTCTGCTCCCCCCCCCCCCATCTTCCTAGGCCGTGTTGGGACTGCCATCTGCCCGTCGACCCAACTCGGGGTGGACCTTCACCGAGGCGGTCAAGGAGTGGACTGGCGCCCCAGCTCAGGTCGGGCAAGCACAGCTCCCATCTCCCTTCCCGGCAGGCGCGCAAGGGGACCCAACCCTACACATTTTATTCTCGCACCACAAAGAGGAAAAATATTCTATTTCTTTTAAAATAAGTTGCTTCCCATACAAATAGCTATTTTAAAATATACAAATAAAGTTCAAGCAATAAAATCTAGCTCTGGGGCTGGCGGTAGAGGGAAGAGGCGAGCGGGGATCCGGGCGAAGGCTCCCCGCGTGCGGGCTGCAGAGGGCGGAGCGGAGCCCGCAGGGAGGCGGCCCGGGGAGCGCCCCAGGCCTCGGGCTCCAGGATCGCTGCGGCCGCAGAGCGCGCTCCCAGGTCCGGGCGGCTGGGGGTCCGCGCCCCGCTGCTGCCTCACCAGTTCCAGGAGACCAGCGCGGAGGGCGCTAAGTGCTGGTAGGCGGGGAAGAGGCCGAGCGCCGCGCCGGGCCCGAAGGCCGCGTAGCCCGGCAGGGGGCGGGCGGCGGCCGGGGGCGCGGCGCTCTTGGCCCGGACGGCGGCCGGGCCCACCTCGCCGCCACCGCCGCACGGCTGCCCGTCGCGCACCAGCACGGGCACCACCACGCGGCGCAGCAGGGCGGGCGCGGCGCGCAGCTCGGCAGCGGCTGCCAGGTCGGCTGACTCGGTGGCACCCGGCGCGCGCGCGCGCTTCAGCTTGTAGCGATGGTTCTGGAACCAGATTTTGACCTGCGTGGGCGTGAGGCGCAGCAGGCGCGCCAGCTGCTCGCGCTCGGGCGCCGACAGGTAGCGCTGCTGCCGGAAGCGCCTCTCGAGCTCCAGCGTCTGCGCCTTGGAGAACAGCACCCGCCGCTTCTTCCTCTTCTCGGCGTCCGAGCCCGGAGACCTGGGCCGGGCGGACGGCCGCTGCGACGAGTCAGGCGGGCTGGTCTCGGGGCTGCTCTCGTCCGAGGCTGGGGATGGCAAGGGAGACACGGCCCGGTGAGACGCGGGCCCTCCGCGCCAGCTGCCTCTTGCGCGGGCGCCGAGCCACCGGCCGGAGGGCGCCCCCGCTCGCCCGCGGCTTTTGGGGTGAAGCCGTTTCCTTCCCTGGCCACCCTCTGGACACCACCTCTCCGAATTCTGTAACCCTTTATACCCCAACCTGACTGCGCCCCCAAAGAAACGCACCGTGGGGCCCTCTTAAAGCAAGTCGCTGCGCTGGCAGAAGAATTGACCTCAAGCTGGCTCACCAACGCGGGCCACCTCCAGGTCTACTGCACTACGGTTTGCAAAGCCCTGAATCCAGGGGAGCTGAGCCGCCAATGCTGCCCATCCCAGACCGAGGCTGGAGGACGTGGCCGTGTTTTCAGGCTTTTAAGGGCAGCGTTTTAAATATTTAAGTATTCTGACCCCTGGAAACAGAAACTCAAAGCCCGGGGCGTTACTGCCAGGTACAGGGATCTGCTCTCAGGATGTCCCGATTGGGGGACGCATGGCATGGGGGTTTGAGGAGGACAGATCCTCCGGTTCCAACCCTGAAGAAATTCAGCCCCTGGGCTGGGGTGTCGGCTTCCCAGCCCCGCATGGGCCGGGTGCTTCGTTCTGTGCCCCCCTCCACTGCCGCCCCGTCTTCCGCTCACTCACAGGGGTAGTGGCCGCGCTCCGATTCCAGCCAGGTGGCGCAGGGGCCTGGGGCGCCTAGCTCCGACTCTCGCCTGCGCAGGTGCTGCGCGTCTTGCTCGGGTAAATCCAGGAGCCTGCGCACGGTGAAGCCGAGGCGCCCAGCGGTGGCCATGGCCGAGGAGGGGAAGGAGGCGGGGGCAGGGCGGACTGGGAAGCGAGGGGCGGCCGGGGACGCCGCTTCTATGGGTGGGCGCGAGAGGCGCACGCCATGAGCTGGCTACCCAGCTATTAGCGCGCTTACAGAGGCATCTCTGTTTATATAAACAGCTCTTCCCACCCGGGAGGCTTTGAAAGCCGGGGTCCGGGTTTCCAGGGTGTTAAGTACCTGAATGAGTGCTGGACCAAAGCCCCGGCGAGCCCGGAAGGTGCCACCTCCGTCCCCGCCCCGCACCCCGCCCCTCGGCGCCCCGTTACCTCCCAGAGGAGGCAGGAAGCAGCCCTCGGCATTAGCGATTCTGTCTGATTCGCCCAAAGTGGGGACAGATAATGGGAATTGTTACCAATGAATAACATCTTGGGTGGCAAGCGCTGGCCACCACCCGCCCGTCCCAGCCCCAGCTTCCTCCTCCTCCTGGGGTGACACAGGGCCTGGCCCCGCGGGAGCGCCGGGAAGGACGGGGGCGGCATGGGTGGGTTTATGAGCACCCAGGAATTTATTCCCTGTTTGCTTTATCCCTCGAGCTTGTTTGCTGGAGGGTTCGTTTCCCGCAATTATCCGGAAAGTGATTTACAAGGCGGCGTTAAGCTCTGGCGCGCTCTTTCTCTCTTCGCTTGGGCCCCTCTGAGGCTTCAGAGGCGAGAAGTTTCAGGCAGGCAGAGGAGTGACCCGGACCCGCCGGCCTCTGGCCGAGGGTTTCGAAGGTCGCTAGGAGCATCCCCACACCCCAAACGTCCCGCCCAACTTCAGGGGTGCAGGGAGGGGCTGGCGGCATCCGGGGAGTTTCCACAGGTCGTCAAAACGGAGGCAGAATCGGGCCAAGCTATTCAGGTCCGAAGTGCCCGCCCGTGAGCCCAGGCCCGCCCGGCCGCTGCCCGTCGCGGCCCAGGCCCAGTGGCCGCGCCCTCAGAGCTGCGCCCAGGCCCGCTCGAGGGCCCAGGAGCGGCGGCGTATAGCAGGGTCGCCCATGAGGGCTGCGCGCCTTCTTGGCGTCGCCAGACCCTCTGGCGCCAAATGCGCGCCTCGGCTCCGCGCCCTCAACGTCAGGCCAAGCGCCGGGGATGCGGCCTTTGCCCAAGAGCAGGCCCTCCGGCCTCGGCTCCCCACTCGCCCACGGCTACCCGGCCTGGTCCGGTGATTACGATTGGGCCCGCCGGACAGAAGAGACGGCCTGCCTGGGGTTCTTGGAGATCTGCTAGTCCCTACAGCCCCACCCGAGAAAACGATCGATGGAGAAGGCACAGGGAGGCGGCCGCCGTGGAGCCATTCCGTTGGCCCATGGCCCGGCTCCGGGGCAGGGCTCAGCAAGCGCGGTCACAGGCCCCTCCTCCTGCCTCCAGTGGTTTGGGGATTTGGTTGCTAAATTTCAGGGAGGGGCACGGCGCTCGAGTGGCCGCACACGGAATCCTGCCTCCACCTGCACTGCACTCGGACCTGGCTCCGGTGCGGTGGCCGCGGCCCCTGCCGGCCCCCTCCCCGCAGCCTCCCGGTCAAGCGTGCCCCAGGCGCCCGGGCTGCGCGGCGCGCTGGGTGGTCGGGCGGAGGCAACCCCAAGCCAGGCCAACTGCTAGGCCTCGGACAAAGGGGAAAAGGAGCTCGACGCCCCGGACCTGTTGGAAGCATTTGTTCCAGTCAAGATTTTGCATTTGTTCAGTCCGAAATAATGCGTGATTGACGCCTGCTCACAATGCGCTTTAGCGCGCCGGGATAAATCGGAGCTTGTCCGGTGTTGTCATGGTTTTCAATGGGGTTCAATGGGATTGGGAGCACGATCAACTCTGCTGGCCGTCTCTTCATGGCCCTGGCAATAGATTTATTAGTTATGTCTTTTTAAATAAGATTAAATTGGAATGGCTTGGCTGTCCTCTCCGCGATGGGGCGGGAGAGGGAGGGGAGTAGACAGCGGGCGGCAGAAGCGGGAAACCGGCGCCTAAGCTCCATCGTCCTAGAGGTTGAGTAGCTCACAGACTGGCCCAGGGCCTCGTGGAATTCTCTTGGGCTAGAGCCCGGTGCCTGGCCACCTCCACCACCCCATTTCCTGAGAGGTGGAAGGAGGGCACTGACGTTACTGTCCTAGGGAGGCATTAGGACAGACTCCCAAATTGGGTCTGAACTTCGCGGCAGTCTCAGGTAGAAGGGGCTCCGGCCTGGGAGTCTGGTTGGCATCCCAGCTCTGCCCCCAACCAGTTTTAATCGCCTCATCACTCTGAGCCACCTTTTTTTCTCTTCTGAAACAAGGGAATAGATTTGGTAACTTCTAAGGACCCTACCAATTTTATGATGACATACCTCTGGAGCTTTTCTAAAACCATCCTCATTGTACTAATCAGCAGACTTTGGTCCCCTTCCTCCCTCTGGTTCTGGAACTCTCATCCCCAGGACTGTGACTCCACATTCTCCAGAATGTTCTGCGAGAGGATGTGCCATCTTTTGAGTTTCTGAGGGACCCTCCCCCCTCAAGGGGGGGGGGGGGGTGGGTTAGATAATTTTGGAAACAGAACCAAGTCAGGAGAAGTGAAAGAAGAGTCTTTCCTGGAGTGACTGACCTCTCTTAGCCTTTTAATCTATTTAACATCCTAAGCCCACACTGACGTGTAGAAATGAGTAAATGGCACTCTTCAGTTGTTAAGAGCTCTTCAGCTTCAAATATTTGCTTTTACTCTTAGTATTTGGCTCCCAAAGAAGAGATATATCCCCCATCTAGCAGTTGTGCTCTGGGGAGGACCTAGCTATGGGATTAGCTCTAAATATTACTTCTAGCCTCACCTTCCTGACCTGGGAACAGTGTTCCTGGGCCCCAGTCCGTATTTTGAATAGCCCTGGGAAACTCTGTACCTCCTAGTTCTAGGAAGTGCTGCAACTTCCCTGCTCCATCGTGGTTCCCCCCTCCTCCTTGGACACCTCTGCACTAGTCCAGTCTTCCTCTCAACTCTGCTCCGGGGCTTTATCTAAATTATCTCCGAGAGCCAGAGCCTGGGGATTCCAGGAGGGCATTCCACTTAAACCATGCCTTCTGAAGAAATGGAGGAATGGAAGTGGAGAGCGAGAATTATCAGAGAAAGGAGATTTCTTTACTGCCTCTTAACACAGGAGAAACTCAAAGACGTGGGAGGAGAAAATTATTTTGATATTGAGTCAATAGAAAAAAGTAAAGATATTAGGTTTCATACATATTGAAAATATCCATATGAATTGCTTCCAATTCATAAGAGATTCTTAGAATCACAAGTAAACATCAAACTGGATATTCTTTCAAGATTTTAAAATGGTGTTTGGTGTTCTGGACCCTTGGACTTATTTTGCAACTCAACATAGCTTGTGTATATTATTATTTAATTAGCAAGTATTTGTTTCCCTGTAGTTGGATGTAGTACATCTCAATCCTAGTAAGAGTTTTTAATCTTTAGGCATCTGTGACATCGTGAGTATATTTAAGCAGTCTGCACTAATCACCCTTTCAAAAGTATTACCCAAGATGATCATCGCTGCTGGGTGCTTAAGAATTTAAGACTAGAAAATTCTGAAATGAAACTAAAGTATCTTGACTTTTTTTTAAAAAGGATTGCATCTATATCTTGCATTCCGTTTTTAAATCCTTCCATTTTGGTTAAGTGTTCCACAAAATCCTGCAAATCTATACAGTGTTGAAGAGAGGCAACATTGCAAATTCCCCTTGATAGATGAAGGGCCCTCAACTGCCAGGCATTTTTCTTTGCCTCATAGCAACTGCTCTCCCCTTTTTATCAGTATTCTGGTTAAAATAGTAAAAGGAAAATAAAAATGGGCTTCGGACACTTCCGAGAAGAAGTGAATGATCTCGATCGGCCTTAGGATGGAAAGAAAAGGCAGCATTTAAAATCAGACCTCCTTGCCTTGCCTTCTAAAAACTAGTTGCCGTGAGTAAGTAAACATTTCCCCTTTAATGGCTAATAATCAATTGCTTGGCGGTGGTCCAGGCCTAGCTGCGATTTTTTCTTAGTTGTATTGATGAGATATATACATGGGACAAGGGACAGCAATTACTTTCAAACTGGGAAGTCAGTACATCTTTGAAACGAGCTTTAGATTTTATTGTTTAATGTCAGGTGACAAGATTTGAAAGATCCCATCTTAAGTTCCTTAAAATATTGACTTTACATGGACTTTGTTGTTGTTGTTCCTGATCCCTAGGAGAAAAGTTTTTCTCTTCTACCATGTCTACGTAGTTCTTTAGGTAAATTCATGAAAAAATATACAGGAGGTAAAATGGTTCAATGAATGAAAAAGTAAATGTATTTAATTAAATATCTAGGGTCTCCATTTCCCAAAGAGCCAGAAAAGAACTGTTTCTCAATTTTTTAACTTATTTATCAGTTTATTAAATCTTTCTGGTCTTTCCCAGGCCTTACAATGGTATCATAATGGCAGCTGTGAATGCAGGGATGTAAGTTGTGAGAATACAAATAATAGCGAACCTTGGGGAGGGTGCCAAATCTTATTTGTCTAGTGCTGATCTTCTCATATTTGTCTAATCTTTTTTTTTGAGGTACAGATTTACACTCCTTTGCTTGACTGATAATATAGTTTATATACTACAGGATCCTTATTGATGTTTACACAATAGAGGCCCAGGCCCTAATGTCACATACAGACACGGACAGAGTAGACTGACCCCAGGAACGTATATTATACTACTTGCCCCAGTACCTGACCCGGGCCAGCCTGCAGTGCTGGCTTATAACCACTTATTATTTTTTCTTAAATCACCCAAGCATTATAATGTGGCCTTTTTTCTAAATATACCTTTGCTTTGTCTGAGATTAGCTTTGGGGTTTTAAAAGAATTGCGTTATTAAAGTGAAATATTATTTCTATCTTATTTAGCAATTTAAACACTAAAACAGTTATTATGCTGGAGAAGTATTTGTTGAAGACAAGGACCACAGTCCCTGAAAGGGCTAAAGAATCAAAGATTTCACTTTCTGATTAGTGATGATGATAACGGTAGTAAGAAAGTCACTTTACATTTTATACATTCAAGAATGTTTGCAACATGCACTCACCCTTGTTATTGCACCCCACGACAGGACGGATTGCCTAGGAGAAGCAAAGCTTAAGGAGAGACTTGAAGGCAGATAGACTGTGATATCCTTAGAATTGAAGAAACTAGGGGGGAGAATGAAGAGGACCTAAAGAGGAGAAAGAGAGTCTATTGTAATAGAAGGTATTAGAAAAGAGTGATTAAAAGGTGAAAGAGAAAGAGGCTGAGCCAGCTTAGAGCTACAGGTTCAATTTGAACTCATCAACTCAAAGAGACAAAAATGCATGAACCAGAAATTTCCAGTCCATAGTGACTTCTATATGCTTTCCCAAAGTCTTTATCCTTCTAAAAATTAATGACAGTAGCTTCCAGTTGTAAGATAAATAAGTCCTGGGGAATGTAACGTACAGCATAGTGACTATAGTTAACAGTACTGTATATATATTTGAAAGTTGCTAAGAGAGTAGATCTTAAAAGTTTTCATCAAAAGAGAAAAAAGATCTGTGCCTCTGTGTGTTGATTTATGTTACCTAAGCTTGTTCTGGTAACCATTTTGCAACATAGACATATATTAACTCATTATGTTGTACACCTGAAACTAATACAATGTTATATGTTAGTCATATCTCAATAAAAAATAAGTGAGAATAGAAAAACTTCAGCTTTTAAACACTTCAAGTTTTTCTAGATTCTGTTTAGTTTACTCTTAAATATTCCTTTAGAAGTATTTTTCCCTCTTCAAAGAGGAGTTGAAAGTGCGCTACAGGAGCACAAAATAACAACCTGCAGGAATTTCCTCACAAAAAGAGCTATATATGTTTGCTTCGGTCTCTGGAAATCCCTTAGCCAGCAAAGGTGGCTGTCTTTGTATTCTTGATTAAATGGGTATTTGCACTGAAGTCACATACCACACAAAGGGAACAAAACAAAATAAAAATGTCCTTCGTGTTCTGTTTTTCAATCATTTGTGTGAAGGAGGTTCTTGGCCTTTATCACTGTCAGTGAAAAGTTCTTCACTGGAAGGAGACATTCCACTCGCCCTGCTTCTGTGCACGAGGAGCTTGCCATGGAAACTCCCTCTGGCGCCATCAGATAGATATACAAATGACAAAGCTCAACGCTGGCATTTTAAGGTTAGCTTTATCTCAACGACAGGGTATGAAGAAGGGTGTTCAGAATTTCTTGAGAAATGTATTATTCTATTTGTCTTACTCTGAATCTTGAAACCCATAAATTGGACTTATTCAAGTTAGGAAACAACTACGATATGACTTTCTAAGGAAATTCTCATGCTAAGATATGTATGCTATCTATTTAACACAACTATGTATGATAAAGCTGTACTTTTTTAGATGATTTTTAAAATGGTAGCTTGAGTATCCCCAAGATAAGAAATTCATCTTTAATATATGTTTGTATTTCTTAATTGGTTATGACCTTTAAGTGAAAAAAAAATTTCTCCTACTGAACAAATTTCTTTTGTTTAACAAGATCTATCCTAAACTGTTGTTGGCCTATCCTTAAAATATAACATTTTGCTTTGTAACATGAACCTGAGGAAATTTAAGAGTGTATCACCATATATATATATATATATTTGGATTCCACCTACTTGTCAAGTTCTCATTTAATTTATAACTAGTCTCAGGTCGCTTCCCTATGGTTTCCACCAAGCCTGTTTCCAGCTTTCCTTTGTCCATGGTCCACATGAACCAACCATAGAGAGCATCCATGTCTGACAGTGTTTTTCCGTTGCTTATTTTCATTACCAGCTCCTCAAATCAAGGCAGTTTATAAAAACCAGATTATATTCCTGGATGGCTATGGCATCAGGCTGTGCACAATCTTTTGGATATATAATTGAAACTCAGTATTTTTCTTAGGCACTGGGAGTATGTGTATGTTTGGTTGGTTTGTGGCGTGAGAAAGAAATGGATGGTCACATGTTGGATTTTAGTTGATTCTTTGGCTTTGGCTACTTAAAAAAAAAAGAAAAGAAAAAAACCTTTTTCCTTAAGCAAAATGATTGGGCTGTAAACCAAATTTAGAGGGGAAATCAAAGAAATAACATGTGAGCCTAAAGTTAGATATCCTATTTCTTACATGTTATTAAAGTGATTATTAAAAGTGATGAACTTTGTGAAAGCTCAGATGCAGGGGCTTATACAATATAATTAGCAGGTCATCTCTGGAGAATTTAGCCTTCTGGTTTCTTATATAACAAAAATAAAATAAAAACCACCCAAGTTTCATGAATTATCATCTTAATCACTTCTTTTAAAGAACCATTAGGAAAAAAGTACATGAATCTGTATTCTCAGGATGCACGCTTGTTTTTTTCCATTATTGAGATGTTCTATTATGCAAATCTGAAAGAAGCCAAATCCTAGAGATATTCTATTATTCAAATGCTACTAGGATCGTGATTCTTCCATCAGTTGATTGGTCACAAAAGCAACAGCAAGGGGCAGGCAGCAGAGTGGGGGGACCTACTGGCATTTCTAAGTGAATCCGAGGTGTCTGCCATGAATGGAGGTGGGAATGGCTGGATGAGTGGAGGGAGGAGGGGAGGAGAGAGAGGGAGAAGGAGTGTCTGTTTCAGCGTGTTGATCACCCATCTCCATCCAGCCAAGGCTTTTACCAGCTGGAGGCTGGTAAAAGGAAGGTGCAAGCTGGGTGTTAGTTTGATCACCTCTGGAGCAGCACACCGGGCAGTGTAGAGGAGAAAGGGTGGTTTGTTCAGATACCAATTAAAGAACCCAAGGCCTGCAGCATTTTAACCGTCCTTGCAGGGAACAGAGGCTAATTTCTAGGAATCCTGTTGTGATTTGCTTTTTAGCAGCATCTCAGTGACTAGCAGACTGTGATTTCATCTGGACTAAATTGTATTTGTTTCCAAACAGCTTAACAATGCTAATTGGGCAGCACACAAACCCTTTGCAAGTTGCATATTTTTAAAAAGATAATTCACCCTAGCAATGAACACAGATTGAAAACCAGTTAAAAGCCAGTGAGAACAAATGCGTCTTAAATGGAGGATGAAACAAAGGGAAGGTGGGGGCACATCCCCTAATGTCAATAGGCAGAAAGCCGCACGTGCACAATGGCCATGGGAGCGACCACCCAAGGTGATCTGAGTTAGTTCTGGAGACAGACAGAGACCTGGAGCCGGAGCCAGGCCAGCCACAGAGTCCCGCTCAGGAGGGAGCCAAGGTGGTGGGGAATTGTCTCATTCCTGCTCTGTGCCACGCTTTTATCCACGGCCAATTTTCTTCCTCTAAATATAACCCAAATGACAGGAGGTCTGCATTCTGGCTGCTGTGGCCAACAGTCACACACTCTTAGTAGTTCCAGAAGGCTGTTACTGGGAGTGACTGAGCGCTAACTAGAGTCAATTGAATTACACAGATATATAACCCCCCGCCCCCCACCACCAGGCTGCCCACCCACCCAGCCTTATTATCAGGAGCGTGCAAGCCCCTCAAGAGACTGAGCTTTTGAGAAACTTGTAATCCACAAATATGTAAGTCCTGAACACCAGGCACTGTGCTGGTACTGAGGCTGATCGAGTTAAGCATAGAGCATAGTCCAGAGGAGACACCTGATTTTTCTTTCCAATATGCACCAGATTTGGGGATCAGAAACTGAATCAGATCTGGGTTTGACGTCTGACTCTCCCAACGACCCCTGAGTGAACTGGGTCAACTTTTGTAGTTTCTTGGAGCCACAGTTTCCTCATCTATAAAATGAAAACAATAATTCATCCAGGTGTTGTGAGGATTAGCAGGATAGTTTATGTAAAGTGCCAGCACGGTGCTCGCCCACAGTTTGCAGGTGCTCAATTCATCGTGGCAACTGGTGCTATGATAATAACGAATCTTAGGGAGGAGGGTACATGTGGAGAGGTTGAGTTTCAAACTTCTGTAGCCAGCGGGGAGCTGGGCATAAGTGTAGGATCATGGGTCACAGAGCTGAAGTGAACTTTGTCTAGTTCACAGAAGAAGAAACTGAGGCACAGAGAGTGGTTGGGTGACTTGCCCGGCATCTCACAGAGTCTGACTTGGAGCCCAGGTTTTCCTAAGCTGGGGTTCTCATTCCTTCAGCACACCTGCATTACTATTCCCTGAAGGAGCTTTTCTTCTAACAGAGTGAGGAAAAAGTTGCCTATAGAGATTTCCTTCAACACATTACCAGACCGTCCACTTTCTGATTATTGGCTTCAAGCCTACTTGCTGCTGTGGTTCTCAAACCTCTGCTCGAAATGCACAGGCTCTCACTGCACTTGATGGAGAGAGAGAGGCTCAGCCTCCCCAGCCTGACATTTTCCTTTCTGGGTCTGCAGCCGCTCAGAGTCTCTATGCTTCAGGATTCCTTCCTCCCAGTGTGTGAGTCTCTGGAGCAGCATTCGAGCCCTCTCAGGTCAGCCAGAGCATCTCACAGTAAAAGTTCTCTCTCTTCAGCACATGTGAAACATTGTGTAAGAACAGAGCCAGATGAATTGGAAACAAATGCATTTGCCTGGAGAGGACCAGAAACAAGGCAAATCTTCACTGCTTAAGAAAGCAATGCGAAATGCATTAAGGTTAAAAAAAAAAAAAAAGGGTAGAATTCTTCGCCCACTGGGAAGAATGGAGAGGAGAGAATGGTGCTCCTTGGCAAGGCTGTGTCACTCACACCGGGCCCTTGGGTTCCCCTGGGGGCTGTATGTGAATGTGGGGAGAAGAAGCTGTGCGTTCTTTTCTGCTGCCCTGTGTTCCTATCCATGCCCACCTTACAGCGGCCTGACAGTCCTTTCTGTGCAGGGAAGAGAAGGGAGCTCGCTCCCAGTCCCGGAACCCAGGCCCGGTGCCCAAGGCCCTACCTCCTACCCCGTCTTTTGTTTTCTAGGCTCCTTCAGCCCTTCAGTCAACACCATCTGCTCTTCCTCGTAACTGCTCTCTGTACATTTCGAGTGTGCTAACGCCAGTTGCCTCTCCAGGAGGGGCACCTGTATTTCTTCTATGTTTTCAAAAGAAATACTTGTTGATTTTTTTCTTGGATCGACTTAAGAATATATTGCTAAATATAAGACAATTGGCCTTTTAAGGGATAAAAAAATTCCATTTCGAAACAACATGTTTCTTCTTTGCCACAGGTGTGTCTAATCAGATGAGAATACGAGTCAGGATTAATTTCCCACTCAACCAAAGTGACGTAAAATCATTGCCTGCTGGAGGTAGGGTGGAATGCCGTGGGCAAGGGGTACGTTGAGAGAGGTCATCCCTTATCTGAGAAAACTGGTAACCCTTCTGATCTCAGAGCAGGTTAAAAGGGATTTTGCTGTTTGTGGGAAAAGCTCTCTTGCCTTGGTCTGTATGAGACACAATAGATGATAGGAGCTGATTGGGAACCGTTACTGTCTAATGGATAAATATGTAAACGTGGGTAAGGATGTGTTTAGACAATTTAAAAGTGTGTCTCATTTACTCAATTATAAACAGCTGTCTGAGAGCAATTACGATTTATCATGTAAATGCTTATTTGCATAATTCAAAATATGAATATTATTTGCTCGATAAAGACTGTAAATAAAAGGCAACCCGAACTTTCTCATGCTTAGAGTTTTATGCTAAGTTTTTACCTTCCAGGAAAAAAAAAAGCATTTTGTTCAAAATGGTACTTAACTTTGGTAATTCTGGCAAGTCCAGATAATAGCTAATTTAATCAGAGAAGAACAAAAGTTTTAAAGTAAAGGTGGCTGGCTGAGAAGTAATGAAAGAGGGCACACCGCTCTGCAATGTTTACTCCTGAAATTTAGTACGTAGCAATGGTGAGTGGTCCGACAGCTATTTTCACTGCACCTGGGTGTTTAATGGTGAATTCTTCCAGGGTATTTAGCATATGATTTTATGTACTACAATTTGATATACACCTAATTTTTCCATACTACCTCATTATTTTTTAAAGTGTGGGATTATTAAATGAGTCAGCTTCCAAGTGTACTAAGGAACACTTCTCCTTAAAATATAACTTCTACTTTTATGAGAACAAGTAATAAAACATGGACGTCAAAACTTCCGCTCAAGTATATTCTGATGTATTCATTTTCTGGGGCTGCCATAACCAATCATCACAAACTGGGTGGCTTAAACCAACAGGAACTTCTTCTCTCAAAGATCTGGGGGCTCGAAGTCTGGAATCAAGGTGTCAGCAGGGCCATGCTCCCTCTGCAGTCTCTAGGGAAGAATCCTCCTTGCCTCTCCCTAGCTTCTGGTGGTTGCCGGCTTGTAGCTGGTGTTTCTTGGCTTGTAGCTGCATCGTTCCAATCTCTGCCTCTGTCATCACGTAGTCTTTGTCACTGTGTGTCTGTGTTTCCGTGTGTCTTCTCTTCTTCTTAGAAAGACACCAGTCATTGGATTTAGGGCTCATCTTACTCCAGTATGACCTCACTTAACTAATTACATCTGCAGAGACCCTATTTCCAAGTAAGGTCATGTTCACAGGTACTCAAGTTTCAAACATATCTTTTGGGAGGACATAATTCAACCCACTACACTCAAAGAGACTGACTATGCAAAGTAATGTGTCTGAGCACTAAAGGATCCTGAAATATTGTCTGAATTATGCTCCCCCCCCATGAGTAATTCATATTTTGCATGGTTTTGACTTTATAGACAGAATATGACATTGTTTTAAAATTGAGAATTGATATGTGATCTATAAGATATCATATTATGTAGTATATTCAAGAAATATTTATTCATTTTCCATTACATGAAAAAGAATGTGATGAGAACTCTCTCTTAGCCAAACTATCTGGTTAACCAGAGCACGACATTCTTCCACTATTTTTTTTTTTTAAAGATTTTATTTTTTTCCTTTTTCTCCCCAAAGCCCCCCGGTACATAGTTGTATATTCTTCGTTGTGGGTCCTTCTAGTTGTGGCATGTGGGACGCTGCCTCAGCGTGGCCTGATGAGCAGTGCCATGTCCACACCCAGGATTCGAACCGACGAAACACTGGGCCGCCTGTAGCGAAGCGTGCGAACTTAACCACTCGGCCACAGGGCCAGCCCCATTCTTCCACTATTTTTGACAAGCAAAAGTTCATGATCTTTCCTTGATGTTAGTGATTCTCTTTAAGGACCTTACTGTTGTGCCACTAATTGCAGAGGAGTCTCCCTAGGTGGATTAAATCTCTCTCTCTCTGCAAGGTCGCCATTGAGTTGAGGGGTCAATCACTGCCTCCTTTATGCAATTCTTTCCACAGGTCTAGAAAAGAAGCTACAGTATGCCACGCACAGCGCTAAACGTTTATCCAAGCTAGCTCATGCAGACTCATAACCCTGGGAGTTATATTTTGTGATCTTCCCATTTTATAGATGTAAATTGATAATACTCTGATAAGGTTGATACTCTGATAAGGTTCAGAATCAAGCAGCCATTAAGTGGAAGAACCAGGAGAGGAATCCCAACATTCCTGTCTCTAAAGCTCGCACCTTTGCCATATATCTCTGGAGAGGAGCCCAGTGTGCTTGGCTTCATGCTGTCACTTCCTGGCTGCCCCACCCTCGCAGACCTGTCCAGGAATGTTCTGTGCCGCTTCAGCTCTGTTGGTTTTGCCACGTTGCTGCACTTCTGCTCAGTGACTTCTGGGTCCTAGGAGGATGCACTGCCAAGTGACAGGGTTAAGAACTTGGAGACCTGCCTTGATCTGGAGGGAAAGAACAGATCATCCCTTGAAGACGCTTATCAGTGGGCCCCCTGAGAAAAACCAAAGCAGGAGAAATCGGGGCACCACAGCGATTCAGGTGTGAGAAAACAAGCCCGGGAGTCAGAGCACAGGCACAGGAACTGGTTATAGACTTCCACAAGCAGGACCAAAACTTTGAATGAGAGAATCAGAACTGAGATGAAGCGGCAGGTGAGGGGCCTGTCCCACCCCAGGGGGTGTCTAATGATACTTGTCAAGTAGGAAAGAACTACTGAAAATCTCACGCCTCAATTTGCAACTATCAGGGCCCCAAAGTACTGCCTCTTCTCTCAGTTTGTTTGGGCAAGGTTTTGCTTCTCTGCCTTTATCAGTCATTTCTCTGCTTCTCACTAGATTCCTCAAACAATAGAACAGTTGTCATTTCCTCCTTATGTCACTACCTGTCTTCTCATCTGGGTGTCCTGTCAGTCCAGCTAGACAGCAGGCTTAGTGAGGAAAGGGCCTTCCTCTCTTGCTATCCCTGTGTTACCAACAGTGCCCCAGGGCTCTAAGACCTCGTCCAATCTCCCATCATTGACATTCAGAGACCATGTCTGCGAAGCAATGGGAATAAGTCACTGACAAGCTGAGTGAGCTTTAATTTTTCCACCTTAAAAATTTTGCTTCTAAAGGTATGCTTTGCTCACACCCAACATCCTGTCACACAACATAATATTTATGTGGGGCTCAGCCACAAAATGCCAAGTGACTGGCTCAGAGCCACTTCCAATGTTAGGAGAAATATGCGGAATCAGCATTTAGTGCTGTTTAGTTGAGATTCTGCCCTTTTGTCGGGATCTCCTTTTTGTTAGTTCCAGCTCTTGAAAATCAAATCTGATGTGGAAGTCAGACTTCTGTGATTCCAAAAGCATACATTCTAAAAACCCAGGCTATGAACAAATTCAATTCAATGCTTTGTTTTCTAATTGTACTTTCCCTTTCCAATCAGAAAAAAAAGATGAGTTAGCACTGTATGATGCCTATTAGTGAGGGATCGGTCAGGTCATAAAAGTGCAGCCGGCAGAGGAATTTCCACACTGGCACGAGCAATGAACTTCCCTTGGATCCTAAACTGCTCCCAAGTTAAACAAGAATCGAGACATCCAGGCTGAGTCATCATCCTGGCTCAGTATTGTCTAAAGGGTATGACCTTTACCAGAAAACCAGGTGGGGTAGGTTCTGCCTCTCGTCACCTGTCAGTCCTGAAGTTACAGAAAGGGCCAGCTTATAGGGACCTGCCTCCTTGTGTTACCTTCAGCCATGCTTCAGCTTCATCTTCCACATGCTCTAGTATTTTTCAATTGTTTATTTCCTGTTTATTCCTCATAGCAAGCCTATGGGAGAGTTCATTTTGCTATCTTATTTATATATTAGCTTTAGGGTAGGATTCTAAATCGGTTCTGATTGCTAAGGACAGCATTCCAATTTTAGGAAAATCAACTATTTCCCCACTGAGGGTTGTTAATTTATTATTACTAGTTTATGCATCAATTCACACAACCAACAAGCACTTACAGGATGCTTACCATGTGACAATTGCTGTGTTAAGTTCTGAAACATGACATTTGCATGATATTTTACAATTTCTAGAACATAAAATCACTATTTCCCTTTGTTTTGTTTACAGTTCTAGAAGGTAAGTATTTTAATTTCCACTTTACAGATGCAAAAACTGAGGTTCGGATCCCAGAGCCTTTACTGGGGCAGGACTGTCACCCAAGGTTAAACTATGGAGAGCACAGAAGACTATCAGGTGTCTTTTTGTGCTCTCTGCTAGAGATTTAATAATAAAAAGTGACCCAGTCCCTGGCCTTGAGGGGCTGAATGTTTAATAGACATGTGACCACAGAGTTTGCACATAATTTGTTATGCAAACAGGACACTTTTGAGAGGGAAAAGAGGCGCTATAGTAATGACGCCAGGACAACTTGTGCAAACTGGGAGGGATGGTTATTCCCTTTCTCCCAGCCTGTCTGTCCAAGGAGAAAACTGGGCATCTCTGAGACATATTTGCCTTCACAGAAGCTGGGCAGAGCCAAGGAATGGGAAGAGGGACAGACAGATTGAGGCAGAGGGACAGGAGGGGGTGGGACAAGGAGCAGGGCCTGGACTGACCTCATGTCCCAACCAGGTGTTCAGAGATGAACCTGACCAGGGAGGCGATTGCCACCGACAGGGCGGGCAGCTCGACCACAGCTGTCTCTGTGCTGCTTTATTTTAAGCTGCAAGAGAAAAGAGGAGAAGTGGGCAGAGAGTCTGTATTCTCTGGACAAAATCGGTCCATCCTGTTTCACATTCTCTTCCCCTAAAACCAAGCCCCACAGTGGTGAAAATTCCCAAGATCTTTTCCTTTTGGCTGGGAGTCTTTTTATATCCTCCCATTTCCCAGGAATTTATTCTCTAACGAAATAGCATGATATTATTAAATAAATTATTCCCACTGGGTAGGGGTGAAGCTTTAGCAGTTCCGGAGGGCAGGGGAGATGGCTGTCTTGGGTTATTGACACAAAGCAACGTGGCAGGTGTCGTGTTAGGAAGACTGAGCTCAAGCCTGAGACTGGGTTTGTTGGCTCTCAGGTGGGAATCAGGTCTCGTCTTGGGGCTGGAAGGAATGTGAGCGGATTATCAGTTCAGCCTCTTGCCTCTAGATGTTGACTCCAAAACTCCAAACACCTCGAAGGAAATTGCGGCTGTCAGGCGAGAGTGCATCCTTCTCAGAATGTTGTAGGGGCCTGCATGCACTGATGCTCTGCCAACCCCACATGTCCCACCACTTCCTCCTCGGAACTCAGTGCTTCAGCTGAGATGATGATGATGATGGTGGTATCTGACATCTTTATGATGTACCAAACGGTTTGTAAGCACTTTAGCTGTGTTATCTTAGTTATTCTGCACAGCCCTATAGTTTATTTTAGTAGTATTTTTATGCATGAGGAATCTGAGGTACAGAGTAGTTAAGTAACTGTCCCAAGGTCACAAGTCTCCGAAGGTGCCAGAGCCCGAGGCTCACCTCTGCTGTGTGCCATTCCCTCCAGGATGTTCCCTCTGTGTAGACCGCTGTCCTCTCAGGTCTTCTGTCTGGCATACTCCTCACCCTTGAAGATACAGCTTGGGTGCTGTGTCTTCTTAAAAGCTTCCCGTGTGTCCAGAGGGCTGAGTTCCATGTGCCTGGTCCACGTCCACACCCTGTGCAAACATCATGATGGCAGCGTCAGCACTGTCCTCCCTGCTGGCTTTCGTGACTATCTCTGCTCTCCACTGAGAACTTGAGGCTAGAAACTCTTTTACCTCTGGTTTCCAGCACGTGGCCTGCTGTCTGTCACTTAGTAAACTTTCAAAAACATTTAACGCAGTAAAATGTACACAGAGAGAAAGCAAATTTTACAAAGCTGCTGACCTCCCTTTGCAGTGCCATGGTGGGCCCATGGCTAACCCATTCGGACCAACAACAACATAAAGAAACACAGCTTCAGAGGGGCTGTGAAACGGGTTGCGATTTTAATTTAGAACTGGTGTTCGGCAGCACCTGTTTTAAACCATGGACCGGTCAAAACGGAATTGATGGTAATAATGAGATGCTATTTTCGGAAAAACACCTGAAAAGTACTATGAAGCCAACTGGTAGGTGTGTCAGCTGGTATCGCTGACCTGGAAGGCAGTTGGGTAAAACGCATCCAGGGACTTCAAAACGTGAATAGCTTTTGACCCATTCACTTCCAGGAATTTTTTTCCAAGGAAAGATGAGAAATATATAGAAATATTTAAGCTTAAGTATGATTGCAGCATTGCCTTAAAAAATGTAAGTTGGCAGTAACCTAGATGCCCAGGGTTAGGGGCATGGTTAAGATTACGGCGTTACCATCAAATGATGGACCATATGCAGCTATTTATATCATGCATACAAAGAATTTGTAATGACACAGTAAAGACTGACGATATCGTGTTAAACAAGCAAAGAAACAAAAAGTCCTTGAATATAAACCTCTATAAACAGCATGATTTCAACAAACAAGTAAAAAGTGTATGAAAACTAGAAGGTGATATACCAAAACATTAACAATGATTATCTCTGGTGAAATTTGGTTATTTTTTTCTTTATAGATTCCTTTACTTTCCAAGTTTCACACATTGAGCATGTATTACTTTAATAGTTATGGGAAAAAATTAGATTTTTAAAACACTGTATGAGATGTAACATATTATTATTATAAATGAATAAAATTGAGAGATAATATGTAATTTCTTAATTAAATGAAAAATATACTATTATCTTTAAAATAAAAAATGAATGGAATTGGACAAATACCATAAAAAAAAGAGTTATAATAAGCAGAAGCCAGACGGTTTCTTGGGGGGGGAAAGCCCTTTGGATGTCAGGAGATCTGGTTAATAATATTTGTGACAGTGATTGTATAACCCAGGAGAATCATTTGACCTCTTTTGGTCTTCATTTGTAAAAATGAATTGGTTGAATGAGATGACCTCCAAGTTTCCTCCGTGCTCTAAAAAGCCTCTGGCCTTTGTCCGTTGGTTCATCTGTTATTTATCTCATACGCACAAAAGTCCATATTTATGGGTGATTTGACTGCACTAGATGAGGTCCTGAGTTCGAATTCACAGAGACCTCCCCACATCAGCAGAAAGCTGGGGACTAATTCCTGAGGTTAGAGTCAGTGCAGCTGTGAGGATCAGGGAGCAGAAAGAAGGAAAGGAAGACAGAGAAAGAATGGTGGGAGAGGCGGGGTGGCGAGCGGAGAGGCCGAGGGGTTGGGGAGGAAGATTGCTGTTCTGACAGATTCAGCGATAGCTGCACGGTGGGCAGCCTGTGGCCGGGCTTGATTGATCCATGGTTGAGAGGCTGCTGACAACTCTCCAAAGGAAGAACAGGGGCTAGAGAGGGGATGACCTTTCACCCTCAGACTCCCAGCATAAATTCCCTGGAGACCCAGGGTCTTATCACCCTGTGGAGTTAGAAGTGAATGACTGAAAACAAACCCACCCGGGACCTGGCCAAAGGGGAGGTTTTTGACTTGTGGTTTAAAACAAGTGAAAGAACTGTTTTTAACTAAAAAGAAAGCATTTGGCCCCAAATGTAAAACAGGGGTAAAGAGAAAGAAGGAGTACGGTGGAATTCAAAAAGCCCTGTGTCCTAATCCTGGCTTTGCTGGGTCTTGCTGGGTGGCCAGGAAGCCATTCGCCTCTTCCTGCCTCACTTTCTCTGCACAAAATGGAGGCAGCACCGCCTGCTCCCAGTATCACGGAGAGTATTAGGAACCCCAGATGCCACGAGTGATGATGCTGTGTAAATCCAGAGTGTCCAACGTCCTACTTTTTTCCTCTCCTTGGACCAGGTGAATCTGGCAAAGGGTGGAGGGGGAGAGAGAGAGAGACAGAGACAAAAAGACAGAAAGAGAGAGCTCAGTTTCCTCTCAGCCAAGGGACCATCCCTCTAATCACACTCCCAATGAGAGCGGAGGTTAAATGATGGAAACCCTGCAACCTAAATGGAACCCCAAATCATCTAAATACTTCTGAGTCAAAAAGCATTGAAATTTTAGGAGAAACCTCGAATACTGAGAATATCCACAGCCCTTCTTCGGGTGGCAAACTAAGCTATTCATTTCCTTCTCAGTGTAATTTTAATCTGCAACTGCCGTGTCTCTGTTGCATTTTATCTTTCCTGTAAAGCCTTCTAGTTTAGTGCTTTAACCCTTGTTGCAGTGCAGTAATGTTTGATTAACGTATCCTTGAGGGTAGAGGCCGTCTTCTGCTCTTGTATTTTCAGAGGGGCAAAACAGATCTTCCAGTTCACGTCTCACTTAAAACCCAGCAATCCCTTCCCGTTACTGTTCCTCCCAGCATTTGCATTTAGCTGTGCCCCTTCAGGTGCAGCAGGACTGGGGTAACTCCTGCATGACACCAGAATGGGCCAGGTGGAGGGGTTGGGTATGATTTTAGGGATAATAATGGCAGCTCATTTCTATTTATGGATTTAATCGATCCAATCCAGAAGGCTCTGAAATTGCAACAAGTCTGTGCCAAGTACCTCCCACGAAGGATGATGGTTTGAAGACCTCTGTCAATCACCCAGCAGAGGAGATGAGCGCCCAAGGAGTTCTGATTTTAAGGAGCCCCTTTAATCCAATCAGTTGCCGAGAGTCTTACTTCCTGAGCCATGCATGGATTCATTCTATAAGAGTGCCTTTTGCATTAAAGAAACTGATTGCAAACTTTCCTCCTAATTGTGAAAATGCTCACCTGCTCAGAGGAAACATTTCTGGAAAGACACCTTCATTTTGCTTCCGTTATTGGGCTGAGGAGAGTGAAGTTTCAACAGAAGTTTAGAAGTTAAAATTCAACACCCATCCTCGCTCATAGAGCAATTTGTGCCTAAGATGCCTGTGGAAACGACAAAATGAACTTGACCCCATCAGCCACCTTTCAAGGGCCTCTATTATTTCGTTATGACAAAAATATATATGTATTTCCTAAGTAAGGGAGCCATGGGAATGGTGAGAAGAAGGCCTTCGTAAGAAGGCATTGAGTTGATTATTAAAAAGGAATGATTATCAAAAATTGGAGACAACCTAAATATCCAACAACTGGAGAATGATTCAATCTTTTGTTTATTGAGGTCACATTGGTTTATAACATTATATAATTTTCAGGTGTGCATCACTCTATTTCTACTTCTGTATAGACTGCATCCTGTTCACCACCAAAAGTCTAGTTGCCTTCTGTCAACACACACATGTGCCTGTTTACCCGACTTGCCCTCCCTACATCAATTATTAAATTGATTTTAGTATATTTGCATACTGAAAAACTGTGAAATCATTAAAATCATGTTTTAAAATCTGAAGAATGTATAGTGAGATGGGGAAATATTCACCACATACTGTGAAATGACAAAAGTAGTGTGCAAAATCATATGTACAATTTTTAGAGAATTTATAGTCCTGGAGAAAAGCCTGTGCTCTGCAGCAGCTCAAAAGAATGAAATGGATCTAAACGACCTAATATGGAAAGGTTCCTAAAATCTGACATTACGGCATGAAAACATGTTTCAAAACAACATACAGAAAAATCCCATTTGCGAGGGACTTTGGCTTGGGGAGATTAAGGGAGACTTTAAGCTCATCTATGTCATTTGAATTTCCATAATGAGAATATAATTGTATATTATGGAATTTAAAATCATGCTTCTAAAATTTAAAATGGGAGAAGAAAGGGAGAAAAAATATGGGAAGAAAATATTCCCCAAAAGCTAATAGTTGGCTCTCTCTGAGTGGTGTGACTGTGGTTAATTGATTAATCCGAAGCCCTTGCAGGATAAATCGCTTGACAATCGATCCAAGCTTCCATCCCACGTCGCTATGACTCCAAACTTCATGTTCTTCCCGTTCCCTATCACTTTTCCAGTTATGCATCCTTGGTGCTAAGGGATCAGGTTACCGTCAGGAGAAGAGGAGGGAGAGGAGGCACTGGGAGATGGGTGGCTGTTGTTATTAGTAAAGTTTAAGGCTGTGAGTTCCGCAGCGGAAAATCAGAGACAGTGAGGGAGATGGAAATAGCGCCACCAGCTGATCAAAAAAGAACTGCAGCTTCTTTGCGGCTGTGGTTCACAGCACGGTCTATCGGGGAGCTCACAGATTCCAGGACCCATTCCCAGAGGCTTGAGACCCGGTAGGTCCCTACTGTGGGCCAGGAATTCTGCATATGCACTAGCACCCTACGTGGTCCTTAGATATTTCTTGAGAGACTCTGCTCCAGTGATGGTATCGATCCGGAAAACAAATGCAGGACGTGTCACCCTCTCCCTTCCTAATTTACCAGACCATCCTCTGAATCCTTGTTTCTTTCAGGGTGGTCCTTTATGCCCATTTAAAGCTGATTCCACTGAATTAAAACATTGGATGAGGGCACGGGGATAGGAGGAGGGGTAGGTAGAGTCGTACAGTGTGACCGGCCTGGGGACACCGGGGAGGAGGCAGGGATGGCCCAGTGAGGAGGCGGCACAGCAGCCACACGAATGCCGTGAAGTTTAAAAGTCAATAAAAGTAAATACTCTTTTATCTGCCAAACATGGCATAACAGAGCAAGACCTGTTAAATAATCATTGTCAGAGGATGATGGTGAAAATAATTACAGCATCTGAGAATTGAGCATCCAGGCCCTGATCATTAGCTTGGCTAAGAGAAAATGCTGTTTGTCCACTGGGATCAAGAAGAACCGCAATAATCAGGTTTCTTCCTGAAAGGTTTGTCCGAATTTCTGACGCTCCTGGAAAGCAAAACAGAGGTCCTATGTCGCCACCTAGAGCCCAAAGCCGGGAAGTGTTGGCTGAGGAGATTTAAATTGCTGTGGCTCTTGGAGAAATCTGTGTCCAAGTTTAACAACAGCGCTTAAAAAGCACCAGCTTCACGCTTAAAAATGCCAGTCTGTCCTTTCCCCACAGGACATGAATATGTGTTAGCACTCAAGCCTTCATAATGACCAAATGATTCCAGGATGGAAAAAAAGATTAGCTGTTTCTAAAACCTCGATTAAATATGACAGGGAGCATGCCCTTGCGTGGAAGTTGGGGTGGAGGGTGGGGGGTGGGGGATGGTCTTAACTGCCACTATCTAGTTAGAAGAAAATCACTTAACCCCTCACAGCCCATTCCTCTTATGTAACATGAGAACAGTGAACTAACTTGACAACACTACAGGCCTTCTAAGCCCGAAAATTCTGTGTTTCTAGAGTAATCTAGACTCCATTTTTAACCGGACATCGGTCAAAAAAATTGGCGCAGTATACAGAAAAAGTTGGTGCACTGCATTTTTGGATGTGACCTTCTTCATCAGGGAAACCGTGTCTTTGCTGCCCTCTAGAGCTCTGCCCGAAATCTGCAAGAATTTAACACAAAAATCCCCCCGAATGAAGATTGCTTGAGACTTCGAGCCTGGCAGCTCCCTGCAGTCGCCGGCGCACTTTTTCCACAATGTATCATTCATTCTTTCCATTCTTGTTTCATACACATCTTCTGATACAATTCAGTTCTTTTCAGCCATTTATTTCAGCATTCTCTCCCAACTCTTCCTGTTTATGGCTTTGGGTTGTTGGAAGTTAAGCCCACATCATTTATTTGTAAGAAGGAGCCAATTTTTCTAAAGAATTCCCTGCCCTATAAATGTGTCTCCTCTGTGTAAGTGGCAGGGAGGATTATCTGTTCTAATTTCTGCAGCCAATGCTTAGAAAAACAATCCCAGACTCTTTTCTTATGTCACTTCCAAGAAGTACATGCACCAAAACCCCTACTGCACTGGCAACATAACTGCCACGAGACTGCCAAAGAGACACGGGTCTGCCGAGTGGAAGCCCACCAGCTGAGTCAGCAGAGAAGCCACATTTTCAGTCCCATTTTGGAGTTATAATTCAGTTCTGAATTCTCTTGGAACTGTAGCCAACCTTGGATCCATCCAATTTTGGTTGGTGGGCTGTACAAAAAGGACAGTCTAGAGAAAAGTGGAAACAATGCCTTTTGCTTGTTGCATCTTTTTCTTAACACTGGCAAAATCTCCGTTTAATGCTGGAGCATTCCAGTTCAGTTGGGCCTTTTACCCTGAGGGGGACTCCTGCTGTTGATAGAAGAGCAGTGATATATCTCAAAATTTATGCCAGAAATTAAAGTGTTGCTGGTGGCCTGTTACTAACTGCAATCCTCCATGAGGGTATCTAGAGGTTATGCAATGTCTCTTTGAGAGTTACTGCTGAAGAGGAGACCCCAGAGCCCTCCTTACTCCATCTACAGCCTTGTTTAGAGTCTCATCCACTCCGGGGTCCAGGCCCCTGCAGGGTGTGAAATCAGGCACAGTGGTGACTGCACAAAGGTTTTCGGCACTAGTGTATCAGGAAGTGAATGAAACATCAGAGAGAGATTTGCAGAGCTGCAAATAGTCTTCACTGTTCATAGCCATAAAACCATCTTCCAGGGGTTAATCTTAAGGGATTATTAGTGTTTGCTGTAACTCTGAAGGGACTTCCCGTAAGGTGAGCTTTTCTGCTTACCCATAAGGCAGCTGCTGAGACAACCTGGCAACAGAGCAGTTTTCCTTGGTTAGCCAAAGCACAGCACATTTAAATCACAGCACATTTAAATCACCAGGGTACTGAGAATAGTAAATAACCTGGTCTCTTCCCAAGAAGCTGCTCCCTGTTGCTGGCCACGTTTTCTGCTTTTAAGTTCCCAGAATCCTACGCACCCCAGTTCTGCCTCATTTGCCCTGGCATGGTGCTAGGGGCATCCTTCATTCTACCCACCTAGACCATGATGACTGGGGAGGATGGAGTGGAGGACTAATCAAACCACGGAGGCTCCAGAATAGTTTCTGTCCACTCAGAAGTAAAGGGTGGAACCAGATGCTCTGATACTCTATCACATCCTTGCACATGACCTAAAAACTTGTTCCAAGTGGCAGGAAATTCAGGTGTGTAGCAGAATCGAGAAAGAAGGGAAATATGCCTTAGGGTTGGCATTACTGCTGCTCGCTGAGCCCCTCTTCCTCCATGTGCTCAGGAGGATGACCTCGTCACACTCCCTCAAAGCAAGTGACCCTGTGACTTGTTTTGGCCAATGAAATGTGAGAGAAAGTGAAGACCATCACTTCTGTGTGGACGCGTTGAAGAGTTGTGTGAGATTCTCCACGCCCCTCATTCCCTGCATGGAAGCACAGGTCAACGTTGCAACGCCATGAGACCAACGCAACCTGCAGTTGAGCCAACATACAGAGGACACCTCCCAAAAGAACCGATCGGACCTGTGAAGCACTTTGCAGGAGTGAGAATTAAATCTTTGTCGTTTAAGCGACTGATTTTTTGGAGTTGTTTGTTACTGCAATGTATCCAGGCTCTCCTGACTGGTACACACCTTCGTGCTACTGTGAACTCAATCATCTTTTCAGTCTAAATATCATCCTCTTTGATGAGGGAGATGCAAGCATCAGAAGTTCATATTTCTCTCTGATCTCCTTAAACATTGAAACAACAGCTTAAATATTTCTGCCTATATTTTGATCTTTCTTGTTCTAAAAATAATTTCCTTACTCTAAAAATTGCTTTCCCTTTTGGCTGTCTTGAGGGCTTTTGCCAAACTTGCCTCACTTGGGACATCAACTTTTCCAACCTTGCCATTACATATCTGTGCCACTCTCTTAAGTTTGTACTTAATATTTATGTCACACAAACACACATACGCTTTCCATCATTGGTACGTGTTGTTTCTGTCCGGACTCAGGGTTTCCTCGTGAACGTCCCTTCACCATTACACACCAGATCATGTACAATTGCATTGTGGAGAGTTCTCAGCATTCCTAACTGGCCTTCCCTTCTAGAGCTTCCTGTGATGCAACTATGTCTCCCTTGACTCGTCCTTTAAAATCAATTTTCACAAGTCTAGGACCAGAGTTCCCCAACTGTGTGCTGGGTGCCCTGGACAATACATCAAGCTCACAGGCTCACCATAAAATATTTCAAACTTATGAGGAAAACACAGGGATATACAACATCTATCAGACAGCGCATGAACTACTAGCTCAAGACTGTTTATGGTTCCAACATTCGATCACATTACATTCCCTTTGTTGACATCATAATTTTGCAAAGTTGGATTTTCAGTTATGATTGCAATAAAAAGCAAGGACCATGTGAAAATCAATACAGAGTAAGAAATGAAGGTGGCAGTGTCCTATCTGAATCCGAGATTGGAAAGTTGTGCAGTGCCAAACAGGGACACATGTATTGTAATTGTCCGTTATTTAAGAATGAAATAAAAATATTACCTTTTCTTTCAATTAATGCGTAATATTTTGTCAACCAGCTACTAAGTTGTTGGAGCACACAGACTTCCTAAGTTGTTTGGCCCTGACTACTTATAATACAGGAAATTGTTAAGTATTTCTTTTGGCCCAGGAGCACCACGAAAAAAAACTACTGAGATGTTGGGGCATCACAACTTGAGAAAGTGTGGGAACCTCTGGTCTAGGAACACATCCAACCATGCTGAAAATTTTGTCCTGTTACATCCTTAAAAAGACATTGTCCACTTTTTTCATCAACTGGTACTGGGAGAACTGGATATCTACATGAAAAAGAATAATGTTGGACCGTTACCTCATACCATATAAAAAAATTAACCCCAAATGGACCAAAGACCTAAATAGAAGAGCTAAAACTATAAAACTCTTAGAAGAAAATGTAAGAGTAAATCTTCATGACTTTGGATTTACCAATGGTTTGTTAGATATGACACCAAAGCACAAGCAAAAAAGAAAAATAGATAAACTGGACTTTGTCAAAATTGTATGCATCAAAGGACACCATCAAGAGAGTGAAAAGACAACCCACAGAATGAGAGAAAATGTTTGCAAATCATATATCTGATAAGGGTCTAGTATCCAGAATATATAAAGAATTCCTACAACTTAACAACAAAAAGACAAACAATCCAATTTAAAAATTGGCAGAGGACTTGAATAGACATTTCCCCCAAAATATACAAATAGCCAACAAGCACATGAAAAGACGCTCAATATCATTAGTCATTAGGACAATTCATAATATGTCACAGGTTTTAGCAAATCAAAATCCAAAGATGCCACTTCACACCCACAGGTTAGCTATAATAAGAAACAGAAAAACAGAAAATAATAAGTGTTGATGAAGATATGGAGAAACTGTAGCCCTCTTTTATTGCCAGCAGAAAAGTAAAATGGTACAAACCACTGTGGAAAACAGTTTAGCAGTTCCTCAATAACTTAGACATAGAATTACCAAGTGATCCAGCAATGGCACTCTAAGATATGCACCCAAAAGGAGTTAAAACAGGCGCTCAAATAAATACTTGTACACAAATGTTCATAGCAGTACTAATCACAATAGCCAAAAGGTGGACACAACCCAATGTCCATGAACCGGTACATAGATAACAAATGTGGTATATCCACACAAGGTAATTTTATTCAGACATAAAAAGGAGTGAAATACTGATACATGATAGAATGCAGATAAACCTTGAAAATATCATGCTATGTGAAATAAGCCAGATACAAAAGGTCATATATTGTATGATTTCATTTATAGGAAATATCCAGAATAGATATATCCATAAAGACAGAAAGCAGACTAGTAATTACCCGGGGCTGAGGAAGAGAGAATATGGAGTGACTGCTTGATGAATACAGGGTTTGCTTTTGGTGTGATGGAAATTTCTTGTAATTAGATAGAGGTGATGGTTCCACAATGTCGTGAATATACTAACTTATTTTTAATATATTAAAATATATTTAATATTTTTAATATATTTACTATATTGTACACTTTAAAGTGGCTTATGGTTAACTTTACATTATGTGAATTTTATCTCAATTCTATACATTTAATAATTTAATTATATAATATATTTAATATATCTAAATATATAATATATATTTCATTTAATTTTATATATATGTATTAAAAGCATGGTCATCTTCTCCCAGGGTTTCTGTAACTTCTCCTCTGCCATTAATTCCCACTTACTGGTGGAATTACTTAGGGCCACTGTATCAGAGGTCTTGGTCATCCTTCTACCCCGTGAGACAGAGGTCCTTAACCTTTAATTCACCTCCAGGGGGTCAAGAGATCCCTCAAAATTCTATTTGAAATTTTGTGTCCACGTGCAAAGGGAGAAAGTGAACTGCAGTGTAGTTGCCACAGAGATCTCCGCCAATCTCACAGGGGATTCTGAAGCTGGGATGGTCTTTAGATATACCACAGGGTCCAGACACTGCTTATAAAGGAAGCTGGGTTCAGGCTGCCTCCAGGGAGAGGACATAATCTTCTGCCAAGAGCAGTTCTTGGGGAAGAGCTCAACTGTGAGCTGAGGAATGAGTGCCTTGGTCCTGAAGGGGCTATCTGAGCTGCACACAACAGCATCCACTACAGTTGGTATAGTTGCCGTAGGACATTAGTACCCTCTGGGTGTGGTAGATTCCAAATGCTGATTGCATCTCTTGCATGGGGTATCTTGATCCTTTGGAGACTGACAGGACTGGAGATCTTGACTTGGATGATGTCTCCCACAGCTGAAGTTGTCTCACATCTTTCCTTTCAGCTTCCAGTTTCCAAGTCTGCTTCTCTGTTGAGGTCTCCTCATCCTTCCAGGTAGCGTTCTTGGGCTGAACCCCTCTCAAGATGACCCAGTCCAGCTCCTTACAGAGATTTTTCTAGCATAATCTAGAAGTAGTCTAAAAAAAAATTAGCCCTTCTATCTAATGTTGCCAGAAAGAAAGATTAACTACTCTAAATCAAATTCATCATCCTTGGCAAATGTGTTCTGTGTTTCGTGTGGCTTATATCCAACAATTCCCTACCACTGGTCAAACCATTTCACTACCTGAGAATATGATTTGCAACTAATTCATCTTGAAGTGTTTGAGCAGAACCCACACTGCTTAAAATTAGAAATGCTATGTGTATTTTATTGAGATTTTTTTCAATGCCCATGGTGGGTGATTGCTAACATCTGCTTTGAAAGATTTCCAGGCTAAAATCATTATGGACTTATGCCATAGCATAGAACTTTGGATCTTGACTGCCTGTTCCTCAGTGTGTTAGAGCAGACTCCAGGACTGTTTCTCAGGAGTATTTTTGACCCTGCCATAGTTTGTCCCTTATCCCACTGCCATGCAGAGGTGGGGTTTCGTTAGACTCTTTCACTTTCAAAGGATCTTTCTGAACTCTACTCTTAGCTCAGTGATTGTCTTTTTCTTTAATTAACAATTCAAAATATTTACACTTCAGATTCTTGACATAATTTACGGTTTTGAACTCTCTGCTCTCCGACACTTATCCAAAGTTTTAAGAAGTATTTATAGGGGCTGGCTTGAAAAGACAGGCAGACATTCCTCTAGATATTTTTAAATTTTACCTTGGGATTATGCCAGACCATGTGAGTCTCATGTGGAAGTGGGGATCTGTGCTTGGGCCTACAGGGAAGGATTTTAAAAAAGACTCACTTTTGAATTTATGGGGGGTGTGGTTGAGAAACCATCCACTTCATGGCTGTGCCTCCTCTGTATGAGGTGTCTTGGGTGTAAGGAAAGTATGCACTTCTCATGACCCAGGTGGCTGGTAGCTAGTCCTCTCCCCATTTAAACAACCTCATTCTATTATTTTGGGGTGAAATGTAACCCAGTACATTTTCATTTTATTCCCTGCTTATATTGTTCTCACAGTAACTTTATTCGTGAAGGAAAAAAAAGTTACCTGAGATGAGGAAAATTCTATAGCAATGTACAGTAGACTCTAAAGAATGTATCTTGAAGAATTGAAGAAGGAAAGAATGAATCTTGAAGCTCAGTGTATCTTCCTTTTTACATTGAATTATCAAAAATTTCAAAGCCAAATTGTGACTCACCCCTAGCAACCACCAAGGCCTTAGGATACGAGTTTTCCTCATGACCCAGATTTTTGTAGCTAGCAGAAAGTATGAGTCTTGAAGCTCAGCATATCTTCTTCTTTAAATTATCAAAAAATTTCAAAGCCAAATTTGTGACGAGCCCATAGCAACTATTGAGATCTTAGGATGTGCATTTCTTGGTATTAATATTACTATTTTTCTGCTCATTTCCTTGTCATAGGCTCCTTCAGTTATTTATTTCTATCCTTTTATTTGTACATATTTTATAACTCGCCTCAAATCTTTCATAGAATAATGCATGGTTATAAATAAAATGAAATAACCATCTCAACCCCAGTTCCACCTCTTCCTTCCCTAACTGTACATTTCACTTGACTTCTGAGAGCACTTTATTTCAAGCTTAAATAATTAATAATGATGCTGATGATGACAACAACAACAACTGTTGGTCGAGAAATTCTCTGTGTTGGATTCTTGACACATTAATATATGTCTCATTCACTCTTTACAGCCACCTCTCAAGGCGGGTATTATTCCCTGTTTCACAGAAAAGGGAACCATGGCTCAGGAGGTTTAAGGTATTTTCTCAAAGGTTACATTAGCAAGTGACAGACCGACGACTGGAATAGTCCAAAGCCCCTATTCATTGCTCTGTGCCAGTCTGCCCACTCTGTGGCCTGACGCTCTTTTACTCTTTAAGAGTCATCGTTCTATTGAGCTGATACAATGACGTGTACCAGTAAAAACCCAATGGTGTATTTCTCCAGTAGGGATGGGAACGTGGGGGTGGGTGGGATCTCCTAGCTGTTTAACAGGTTTTTGTCCTACCTAGCTATGTGCGTGAACAGAGTTCCACCATCATTCTCTCTCCCCTTTGAAGGAGGTGGAAGCTAGAACTTAGACCAGAGGTGGAGATGGAAGTGGAAGAAGGAAGCAGACAAGATCTAAAAAGAAATATTTTACTGGATGCTCAACATGGGGCTGAATAAAGAGAAGGGAGCTGGGAGTTGTGTTTTCATTAGCTTGTAAGACTAGCCAATTTGGCTAGATGTTAGGTGAGTAAGAAGCAGAAACCTATATTTTACTATGTTTTTTAAAGTTAGGTTTATTGAAGAATAGTTTACATAAAATAAAATTTTTAAGTGTAGAGTTGGGTGAGTTTTGATAAATGTGTACAGCGATGTAGTCACCATCACTATCAACATGCACAATATTTCCATTACCCAAAAAGTTTTCCTCCTGCTCCTTTGCAGTCAGTCTCTTCCTCCCAACCCTTCCCCCCTGCCAACCCCTGGTAACTACACAGTGTTGCCTTTTCTAGAATATCTTATAACTGGAATCATACAGTATGTAGCCTTTGTGTCTGTCTTTTGTTACTTAGCACAATGCTTTTGGAATGCTTCTATGTTGTTGCACGTGTCAGCAGTTCATTCCCTTTTATTGCTGAGTAGTCCATTGTGGATGGAATTCCCGCAAGTGGATGTACCACACCTTGTTTACCCACTCACTAGTTGATGAACATTTGGTTGCGGCTTTTATGAATAAAGCTGCTGTGGACATTTGCCTACTGGTGTTTGTGCAAAAATAGCCAGGAATGGGATAGGTGGATTGTACTGTAGGTGGATGTTTAACTGTTTGAGAAAGTACCAAAGGCTAATGATGTTGAGAAACTTTTCATGTGCTTATTTGCCATTCATCTCTCTTTTTTTTGGTGAAGTATGTGTTAAAACCTTTGCATTTTTTATTAGAGGTTTATCTTTCATTATTGACTTGTAAATGCTCTATATATTTGGAATGTAAGTCCTCCATCAGGTATGTGTTTTGAAAATATTTTCTTCTAATTTGTGGGTTTCCTTTTCTTTTCCTTAATATTATCGTTTAAAGGGGAGTTTTAAATTTTTATTAAATCTTGTATAGTTTTTGCTCTTACATACAGGGTTATGATCCATTTCAAGTTAATTTTTATATATGGTAAAAGGTAAGGGTTGAGGTTCATTTTTCTTTTCTGTATGTGGATGTCTAATTATTCTGATTGTTCAGCACTATTTGTTTGAAAGCCTACCCTTTCTCTCATTCAATTACCCTAACACCTTTGACCAAAATCAATTGACCACTTAGGTGTGAACCTATTTCTGAACTTCCTATTGATATATAAATCTATTCTTGCACCAATACCGTACTGTCTTTACTTATATTAAGCACCAATACCACACTGTCTGTAACTTTATATTAAGTCTTGAAATTGAGTATTATGAATCCCACATCTTTGTTTCTCGTTTTCAAAATTGTTTTGGATATTCTAGACCCTTTGCATTTCCTTACAAATTTTAGAATCTGCTTTTCAATTTCTAAAAAAAGAACAGCCTTCTGGGATTTTTATTGGGATTTGTTGAACCTGTTGATCAATTTGGGGGAGAAATGACATCTTAATAATATTGAGAATTCCATCCATAAGCACAGTATATAACTCTATTTAGATCTTCTCTGATTTTTCTCAGCAGTGTACAGCATATAGGTCTTATACGTAGTTTGTTAAATTTATCTCTGAGTATTTCATTTGATGCTATCATAATTGTAATTTTTTACTTCAATTTCCAATCGTTCATTGATAGTACATAGAAATATAATTCACTTTTTACAATGACTTTATAGCCTTTCGCCTTGCTAAACTCACATAGAAGTTCAGCAATTGTTAAAATTCCTTGGGATTTTCTATGTAGATTATCACGTCATCTGCTAATAAAGATAGTTTTGCTTCTTCCTTTCCAAGATATGCGACACTTATTTACCTTTCTTGCTTTATTGCATTCGCTGAGACTGCCAGTATAACCTTGCCCAGAGGTGGTGAGAGAAGACATCCCTTCTCCGTTCCCAGCCTTAGGGCTAAAGCATTCAGTCTTTCACCATTAAGTGTAATGTTAACTGTAGGTGTTTGTTGATTTCAGGTTTGGATGTTTCCTTCTATTGCTAGTTTATTTAAAGTTTCTATTATGAAAGGATTTTGAACGTTGTAAAATACTGGTTTTTTTCCCTGCATCTTTTCAGATGATAATATGATTTCTCTTTTTGAGCTTGTTGATATGGTGAGTTACATTGATTGAACTTCAACTGTTGAACCAATCTTGCATTCCTGTGATAAATCTTATTTATTGATTGTCCTGATGTATTATGATTTTCATATATTACTGGATTCTATTTACTAACATTTTTGTTGAGGATTTTATATATATGTTTGTGAAGATTATTGTTCAGTAGTTTTCTTGTAATGTCCTTGTCTGGGTTAGGTATCAGGGTAATACTGGCCTCATAAAATGAGTTGGAGAGTATTTTTTGCTCTTCTATTTTCTGGAAGAATTTGTGAAGCCTATATTTTTAAATTCACCTATTCTATTCATTTTGTCCCTAATGCCCCATCCTCACCTCAGGTCCTTTGCACATGATTCTTTGAAGCACTTTAAAGTTGTCTTTGTTGAACTAAGAAGACAGGATTTTCTACACACAGGAGAGGACCCAAGGCCCTGAGAAGGTCCCGTGTGTGTGTGTGTGTGTGTGTGTGTGTTGGGGGGGGGGGGGGGTTGTTCCTGTGCTTATTTCCAAGAATTATTGTATGACATGAGAGAAAAATAGGGAAGAGTATCTTAAACCTTGGAGGAAACTAACATAGGCACCATGTGTCACAGCCTCACAACAGCAATGATTACTTATTATCAGAGGGGAGGGACAAAATGCACTCCTTTAAGCAAGATGAGGGAGTGTAAGGCCAAAGCAAAAACTTTCCCTCTGCTCTCTAAGTGTGGTTCCATCTATTCATGTCACCCTCAAGAGCCTTCTCCCTTGAAATCAAAATCCTTCCAGTGAGCCCAAACCCTTCAGGCCTGGAGCAAACCCATATCTGAACAAGGGTTAATCACACAGGCCAGTTCTTAAAGAATCCATATGCTTTTGCTACTGTCTCATAACTTGCCAGAGGCTGGACAAGTGACAGAAAGCCATCAAAGAGGATGGCAGAGGAAAACGCCTTGTGCAAGCCTGTGGCTTTACCCTCTTTCACCATCCAGCCTTTCTCTCCATGGTGGAGAAGGAACTCAGGGAGGAAGGTCACGGACATATGCCTTTTCCTCTGGAGATTTACTGGGGAGCATATGAGAACCCAGCTGACATTCCTGTAGGAGGGAAGGGTACCACACAAGGCCATTTCCACCCTTGCTTAATGAAGACAGAAGAGCAGAGATAAGGGTCATTAAGGACCTGTGCCTTCAGGGCCCCTTCTGGGGTACGTCTAAACCCTCTTCACCCACAGGGACCACCACGGGCCTTGGGCCTCAGGTCATTGAAGGAGCATTTGTCTTTGAATCAGAAGATTTGGTGTGCAATCCCAGAGTGGCTCTCATCTGAGCCCCAAGAAGGTGTGTCTTGCCAGAGCAAGGGGATCTGGGCCCACTCAGCTTCACCAATGAACAGGGGGTCCATCCCTTCCATCTGTCATGGGGGAGTACTGCTCTCCTCTGCACGCAGCAGTTTAGGCCCCAATCCTGGCTGATCCCTCACTGCTCCTGAAGAAAGACTGCCTTGTCTTTGAAGATATGGTTAGGTAAGGACAGCTGTATCTCTTCAGGGTATAGCAGGAATCAGATGGCAAACTCAAATTAGGGTCATTTGAGAATTTAATAAGCAAACTATTTGCAATAGTGTGGACAGGACGTATGGACACCATTCTGGGGCTAGCAACAGTGGGGCTCCATTACTGCCCCAAGTCTGAAGGGAAGGGGAGAGGACATGGTTTCCAGAATCTGAATGGGGCCAGCTATATCAAGGGGGTCTTCTGACAAGAGCTGAAGTGCATAGGACAGGGCCAGGAAATGATACCCAGCCCCTCACCCCAGGCTCCTATGGGTGTTCCACACTGGCTGAACCCAGAGGGAAACCAGAGGACCAGGAAGCAGGTTGATGTGGTCCACACAGGTGGTCCTCCTAGGGTCCAGAGCAGGGTGGAAGAGGGTCAGGAATGGATGTGGCGGGACGAAGGGAAGACATCCAATGAGTAGCTGTGAACCCCAGAGCCTTGCTTGTACTCCCAGCCCTCTTCACAGGGCAACTGCATCTCTCCATGCCCTTCTGGGCATCCATTCCCTGGCAGGAGAAGCTCTGAGGGTCACTCTCTGAGGTGGAAACAAGGGGCCCATCACTGGGATCTGGCTCTTGCCACACCAGCTGCCACCAGGTGGGGCAGACTGGAAGGAGCCAGAAGCCATGCTCTTTCCCCCAAAGAGAAAAAACAGGCCCCTGGAAAAGGCGAACTGGCTGTGAGTAAAGCTCAACCCTGCTCGTTCCTGTTAACATCCTCTGGCAGCCAGGGGCACTGAGAGGAGGCAGAAGTCAGGAAAATTCCAAGAAACTTTTACTAAAAATAAAGTAAATAGCCATTTCTTGCAAGATGCCCAGCCACTAATTAGCTGCCGTACTTCTGTATGAAGAGAGGCCCTTTGGCTGCAGAATATGAATTTAAAAACTAAGCTCCATCCAAAGTGGCAATTAAGGGCTTTACCCAATCATAATAAACCTTGGTCTCCCTTTCCTAAGCAAGCCCTGCATCTCGCTGCCAGAGCAAACCCATCAGCTCGTTCCTGGTTTCCTTCTTAAAACAGAGCAGAGCCCTGACACCCCGCAGAGCAAATGCGCTCGGTCCGCTCTCTCCAGGCTCCCTGTGTCACTGGAGCAGCTCTCAGGGTCCCTTAACAGTGTTGACATGGGCACAGCAGACCCCAAGTATCCTTCAGCCTCTGACCTCAACTCAGGCCACCAGGACACCTTCCACTATGGCCGTGCAGCCTGGTGGTTAAGGACTCAGGCTTTGCAATCACAGTCATGGTGTTTGCAGGAACAGAGCAAGAATCTGTAGTTTTGCTTCATAGCATTTATCGAAGTTTGCAATGTTACACGTTAACAGTGACAAACATTTTTATCCTGTGTGTATTCTCTGTCTCTTTCCCTCCCTCTACTCTGCCGGCTAATGAAAACCCTGGCATTGTCCGCTCAGCACACTCCTTCCTCTTCCAGTGTGGGGTCAGCGTGGAAAGGTGGGTGTGAAGCTAGAACAGGAGTCACCGAGTGAAACGCCTGCAGGGGCAGGGATGCGGTGAGCGAGAGGAGCCGTGTAGAAGCGGCAGAGAGTTGGGGCCTGTGAAGCAAAAGAAGGCGAAACATGGAACTCAGCTCAGTGCAGCCAACTGCGGCCGGGCTGGAATGCAGCCCCCTTGTGGCCAGATCTAACCACTTTTCAAGTCAAGCCCCAATCTTGAATTTCTGTACAAAACTTCTTGCTTGTTATGGATCCAAACAAAACAACGTTCAGGCCAGTATGGCCCACACCTGCCAGAGTGGGACTCCTTGGAGAGGTGCTGTCTGTGGGAAAGGAACAGGAAAGAAGGGGAGGGCACAGCAGGATAAAAAGCTGGGTTTAACAGAATCCTCAATTGGGAATTGAAAGGGAAATTGGGAGGAGCAGCTGCCAACAGTGAAGAGGATTCTAAGAGTGGCCGAAATTGAGAGAGGTGATTTTAAAGATGCTTTGCTATGCATTAAGAATGGACTCCCCACTTGGATGTTACCCTGACTGAATAAAGATTTTAATTCTTTCAGTTATTCTTCAGCTGTCAGACTGTGGTTCTTATGTTTTTTAAAATTCTTTCTTTGTATTTTATTCTTAGCCCCTTTGGCGGGCTCTTTCACTGTTTTGTTTTATCTGTTTGTTTGTTTGTTGGTGAAGAAGATTGGCCCTGAGCTAACATCTGTTGCCAATCTTCCTCTTTTTGTTTCAGGAAGATTGTCACTGAGCTAACATCTGTAGCAATCTTCCTCTACTTTTGTATGTGGGATGCCGCCACAGCATGGCTTGATGAATGGTGTGTAGGTCCATGCCTGGGATCCCAACCTGTGAACCCCGGGCTGCCAAAGCAGAGCCCTCAATCTTAACCACTATGCCACCAGGCCCGCCCCCAGATCGGCTGGGTCCATGATCACACTGAGAGGCCCCTGAGGCAGGATGAGGGCTTATCTTGCTTCTCACTGTTTGGTGAGTCCTGGTTCTTTTTTCAATAGGGACAAATTTAGTTTAGATTCACTTTCACTTTTCCCTGGGCCAATCAACATCATCAATCACGAAATAATGAGCAGAGTGAGAGAAAGTTGAGCAATCCACTGATCAGCAAAGATAGAGTGGACTGCTCCAGAGGCTGCAACGTGGCTCCAGCTGGGCTGCTGTTCCAGTGACGGGAAATACCTGAAGAAAGAGAATTTTGCCCCATTCCTTGAACCTGGGTTCTCCATTAGCTCTCTCAGGGGTTACCCATCCTGCCTTCACCCTTAGGCAGTGTATTAGTTACCTCTGCTGTGTAAAAAACTACTGCAAACTTAGAGATCTAAAACAACAGTTCTCATCCTCATTTCTGATTGTCAGGAATGCGGGAGCAGCTGAGCTAGAAGCCCCTGACTTAAGGTCTCTCACAAGGCTGCAGACATCTCGATGCTCAACTAGGGAGGACCCACTTCCAAGCTGACTTCCCTGGCTGCTGGCAGGCTTCAGGTCCTTGCTGGCTGTTGGCTGGGAATACCACCTCCTGGCCGAGTGGGTCTCTCTGTGGGGCAGCTCACAGCACGGCAGTGAGAGAGCAAACCAGGGAGAGAGCAAGTCTTTATGTAATTTAATCTCAGTAGTGATGTCCCATCAATTTTGCTCTATTCTATTTATTAGAAGCAAGTCACTAAGTCCATCCACACTCAAGGGGAAGGGAATTCACAGGGCTTGAATGCCAGGAGGTAGGGATCCTTGGAGGTTTTACTCCAGCCTTGTTATTCAGGGCCGATGAGGAGCACAAGTGGCAATGTAATGGTCACATCCCTCTGGACGTAACTCTGGCTCATCTCTCTGAATACGCTGGGGAACACATGTAATCATCCGTATCAACCATCTTCCTACAAAAGTCAAGCACTGACATAGTTATGCACGTGCACCGTGGACATACACCATATAAAAAGCCTGGGGAAAGCTGTTTTATATCATAGTTTGTGGAGGAGAGTGAGCCTAAAGCATAAATCCAGCATATTTTCTCCACGTTCTCCTTTGACCCCCGGGTTTGAGTTCTGGTTCTGCATTTTACTAGCTGTGTGACTCTAGGCAAGAAACTTCCATAAAGCTCCACTTCCCCATCCATAAACTGGGGTAAAAAAAGAATTAATGCCACTGGGTTTCAGGTGGGATTAAATAAAAGGATCACATATATAAAGACCTAGAATTATGCCTGGCACATTAAAGTTACTAAAGAAATCTGGGCATCTATCGTTATTATTGTTATTCCATTAATATTCTTTAATTTAATGTATTTTCTTTCAAACCTTCTGCCTTTAAAGCCTGACTTGCCTCCCCTTAGGGTTAATAAAAATGAGTCAATGGTAAAAATTCATGGACAGTTTTTATGGCACCAGCATGTGTAAATTATGATCACCGCCTTTGGAGATCTGATGCTGGTAGTTGGCTTCCATCAAAATAAGGTGTCTCAAAATTAGAACAGATTGGGGCCGCCCTGTGGCCGAACAGTTAAGTTTGTGTGCTCTGCTTCGGCAGCCTGGGGTTCACTGGTTCAGATCCTGGGCGTGGACCTATGCACTGCTCATCAAGCCATGCTGTGGCAGCATCCCACATAGAAAAACTAGAATGACCTACAACTAGGATATACAACTATATACTGGGGCTTTAGGGGGAGAAAAAAAAAAAGAGGAAGATTGGCAACAGATGTTAGCTCAGGGCCAAGCTTCCTCACCAAAAAGTATTAAAAGAAAAAAAAGATTAGGAGGAAAGAAATACAACTTAATAAAAATTAGAACAGATTATTGCAGAAGTTTGCAGCGAACCAGTTATCGTAGATTGGGAGAAGCCTTTCACATTTCATGTCTTTAATCTTTGCCCACATTTTGAATGGTTATTTTCTGAGGGAATCTGCACAGAGCGGGAATACGGTCTCAGATCTTCTTGCTGGGGCTGGAGGCCACAAGTGTTTCAGAAGGAAGATGACCCACAGATACTCTGCTCACCAAAGTTACATTCTCCAGTTGAGCAGAGTAGAGTGTCTTTTACTCTTTGCCGAAGACAGTGTTAGTTGCCTTCTGAAAGTTTAGAAATACTTGGGCGGACCTATGATCTATGCAATAATCATTGACTTTTCCATGGGCTCTGAGAAGGGGCTAAAGAAGGAGGACAAAGGCACTTTTTTCCCTTTCTCTCTCAACAAACTTTTTCCTTGAGAAGCCCCAGAATTTTGACCCACTTCACATCTACCTCCTGCCTCTGGTTTTGAAATCTGCAGGCTGATGGCTTGTTTGCTTGTTAGCAGGAAAGGCTTGCTTTGGGTCTGTGCTTGCTTGTTAGTAAAGAACCAACAAGCATTGCAGTCCAAAGGTAATCACAGAATGAAATCACTTCCAGATGCCAAACCCCACTCCTGATGGTGAAAGCAGACTTTACAACTGCAGTGGACCAGGTACACCATGGCTCTCACCCAATCCTATTGGGGTTTTGAACACGCACATGTGTTCTCGTCCTCCTTTTCTTTGTCTCCCTTCTTTCCTGCTTTTTCCCTTCTCTATCATTCCTTGCTTTCCTCAACTTGGATCAATTTTAATCTGAAGAACAAAATCAAAGCTGGATATAACCCAGTCTCAGTTCTGCCGTATCTAAGCTGCTGTGACTCTGGGATCTATTAGAAGATGAAAGCTCTCTGTCGAGCTGCAGCCACCAGAAAGGAGCAGCTCTTTCTTCCAGCTCCATCCTTGCGGGCTCTCAGAAAGCTGGTCCCAAGCAAAGTGTGAACACGAAGAAAACTGCTCCTGAAACAGTTGGTAAAGTGGTGGCCAGAGGATTATCCCACATGTAGAAAAAGAATTACTGCCTACACTCAGCCCAGAATTGGCACAGAAACGAGACTGTCAGCGCTGGAACTCACACTGGCAGAACATGTGGGACTCGGCAGTGACGGGGGAGAACGCATCTTCATTCCCTACTTGCTAGGATGTGTCAGAGCGTCCCACAGAGGGTCTGAGGAAAGGCGGAAGGTAGAGGGACAGAGAGGGAGAGGAGGAGACAGGAAGGCTCGAGGAAGAAAAAGACCTAGTAGTCAAAGAAGCTTTTTAGAGTTATTTATAGCACTAAAGTCTGGGAAAGAATAGAATCAAGAAGACTTTCAGAAGAGGAATTCATCCTAGACATATTGATTTTCTCCCCTCAAAAACTGAGTACACGAAATCCAATTTCTTGTCCCATCTCAGCCTTGCCCCTGAAAGTACTTAAGTGGCAGAATCTTTCCTCCATTCACTAATGAGCCTCCTTCACCCGCTCTCCAGTGGAAGACGTGGCCGTTTGTGAAGAAGGGAATCTGTGAGATTTGATCATATGCATGTATGGCTTTTTAAAGGTTTTTTTCTTTAATCTCTCTTATTTGGCTCATTTGTAGTTAGTATACTTAAGTTATTACTTCCCTTGTGAATAATTCATTAAATTTTAAATGTAACACAAATGTATTTCTTCCAAGGCAGAACAGCATATAGCTCTCACTCAACTATTTATTCCCAGATGTTTATACCAACAGGGTCCAAGAACTCCATAAAACTAGAATAATAGCACATTGAAAATATCTGGCCACAACCCATAAAAGAACGTGCATAATAAAACTGCTCCCACCCCCAATCCTTCCTCCAATGTGAGCCTTCTAAATGTTTCAAAGTAATTTTCCAAAGGTGTAGTGGGGGTGGATATCCAAAATCCTATATTCTCACATTACTGGGACCTGAGTTCAAGATCAAATTGAAGAACTACGTGTATCCAATCCCTTTAAAAAGAATCTCTTAAAAATGAACCCAGAAAAAAATGTTTTAAATGGCTGGTGAACAGTTTGTTTTATTGTAACGAAAAACAAAAGGAGTGTGTGTGTGTGTGTGTGTGTGTGAGTATATGCCCAAAGTGATGGATGTATTCTCCAAACGGCCAGATTTTCACCATCCTGTTAACATCTGTGCAATGACCACTTCTCCAACCATTTGCTAATACTGTTTTTTTCCTCTTTGGTTTTGGAAATATAAATTATTTTATATCAGCCTCTCAAACAGCTACTCCCCTTAGATGTATAACAATTTATCCCAGATAGAACAATTCCCTAGTTCATTCATTTCTGGATTCCTGTTAGAAATAAGGGGCATCCAAAATACTGACCACTTAGATGCCCTGTCCATCAACATCATCTCTGGGGCCTCATCTACTTAAAAAGATAGAGTTAGGTCCATGAAGGAGAAAACTCTGCTTCTGCATCAAGGGAGGGAATCGGACCCTGATAGGAAACTGGTTGGTGTGATGGAAGTGGGAGGAAGACAATATATGAACATTCTATAACCCACCATGGCACTGAGAGAGGTATGGATAGTAACATACAGGGAAGTGGGAAAGATGAACGACTTGTGTCTGACAGTGGAATAAGGCAGGGACAGACGGGAGGGGTGTAACCAGTTGTGTAGCAGAAACCAAAGTATTTGAAGTCAGAAAACCTGGGGTCAAGTGAGGCTTCTGCTAGTAGTGGTCACATGGCTTGAGCTTGGTTTCCTCATCTACAAAGTTGAGGTAATCACTCCTGCCTTGGATGGTTGCTGAAGAAACCTAGGGAGCTAAGAGGCTTTGCAAGTTGTAAAGTATCATGCACCTCTGCCTTATCAGAGTGGGTGAACTTGTATGAAGAGTTAGACAGCTGGTGAAATGAAAACACCCCTGGAACCTGATCTCTCTTTTTTTTTTTTGCTGAGGAAGATTCGCCCAGAGCTAACATCTGTTGCTAGTCTTCCTCTGTTTTTTGTATGTGGGTCACCACCACGGCATGGCCACTGACAAATGGTTTAGGTCCGCACCCGGGATCTGACCCCAGGCCATTGTAGCCTGGAGCACTGAACTTAACCACTAGGCCACTGGGGCTCGTCACCCTGTTCTCATTTTTATTCATGCCTAACACATGCTTGAGAAATGCCTTCCATCTCGTTTCTCTATCTGTTAAATGGGAATTGCAATATTTGCCTTACGTGCTTGTGGCACGATGAAATGAGAGACAATACACTGGAGACTTGTAGAGGGTGAGGCACTATTCAAACTCAAGACTTTGTCACACTTTGGTGAAACACAACACATGTTCATTCATTCATTCATTCAACAAACATTCCTTGAGCGCTAAACTACACCAGGCTCTGCCACACCCTAGGAACACTGTGGTGCATAAGAGAGACCTGACACGGTCCTCATGGAATTTATAGTCAAGTTTGTTAACAAATGACCTGCAAAGTGAAATTAGGTAAGCACACTTTTTGAAACCACATATATTTACTGCGTTCTAACATACTTACTCTTTAACAAGAAAGCACAGTCAAGAAAATTTAGTAGAAAAATAACTAGATGAAAAACTAGGAGATGAGGGGCCGGCCCGTGGCCAAGTGGTTAAGTTCATGCACTCTGCTTCAGCGCCCCAGGGTTTTGCCAGTTCGGATCCTGGGCGCGGACATGGCACCACTCATCAGGCCATGCTGAGGTGGTGTCCTACATAGCAGAAATGGAAAGACCTACAACCAGAATATACAACTATGTACTGGGGGGCTTTGAGGAGAAGAACAAGAAGAAGAAGAAGAAGAAGAAGAAAAGAAGATTGGCAACAGATGTTAGCTCAGGTGCCAATCTTTGGGAAAAAAAAAGAAATTAGGAGATGAGAATTCAGGTTCAGATCTTCCTAAGCACATCACTCAAAGTCTTAGTCCCCCTGTTTTTCCATCAGTAAGTCTGGGCTGGTGCAGGTTCCATGTGCTTCGAAGCATTTCTCTTAAGATAAGCAGGTAGGTGCCCTTATTCTATATCTGATAAATTGAAAAACTACTGCAAAATAGACCACAGGACAATTGATCTGAAACGTGTGCATATATGGACACGTCTTACAGTCATATCTTGAAGCCGGCATTAATTACCCATTTCTTTCTCTCCTCTGATACACAAAATAGGTTACAAGACTCTCTGAAGTGACATTTTTCCTAATTACTTGAGTTCATTTTGGGTTGGGGAAAGAGCATAGGAAAAGAAGCTTCCAAACTTATTTCTCTGTGATAAGATTTCATTAAGTTCATGGATGCTAGACTCGAACTGGATGATTGAGGAAACGTGCGTGTGCCTGGCACTGTGCCTGGCTTTTCCGTGGTTGCAAAGTTGGTGGAGGAGGATGAGCAGGAGGAGAGGGGTAAAGGCAGTCAAGCCCTGCCACAGATGAGTTGATGCCGCCAGACTCAGGAGACCTAAATCAGGAAGGCATTCTTTGAGTTTGCCTATTTAGACTAGGCATATGTCTCTGCCCACCTTGGACAGACCGACTGCTGAAATAGAGTAACGTGTAGGTTGCAGTGTCTTAAACCCTCACTACTCAAAGTATAGTCCTCAGACCAACAATATGGGCACCACCTGGGAGCTTGTTAGAAATGCAGTGGGTCTGAGCCCGCCCCAGACTTACTGAGTCAGAATCTACATTTTAACAAGAGTCCTAGTTGAATTAGATGGTCATTAAAGTTTGAGAATCTGAGGCTTAGATAAGCATCAAAAAAGAATAACTACAAAGAACCGTATCATTATTATTATTTGTGTGAATGCGAGGAGAAATGAAGCAACTTGCAACAGGATAATTCATTGCTGTTCAACAGTCACACAGTGAAAGAGTTTGCCTTACACACACAATTTCCCCTAATCATCCACCTAAATTTGCAGACATAGCTGCCGTCTGTGGTCTACTAGCCTGATGGACATCAAACCACCTCAGTGTTAGTTACTTCCACCCCAGGCTTCTTTTTTTCTTTTAATGTCAGAAGTCACTGACTCCTCTGAGAATTTGAGGTTACAAGATAACAGCACTGATAGTCTCTCGAAGACTTATCTCTTTGAAACTTGGAATTTCCCCAGAAGTATTCTTAAAATATCCTGCTCTTGATTTATTCAGCCTTTCCTAATGACTCTTACACTCTCCAGAGGTCAGAATTGTGTTTCTTAGGGATTTTCTTCCCCGCACTATCACAGCCTGAGAGCCTGCAAAGGAGGAGACGGGGCTGGCTTTGTCAGGCGCTCAGCGATGATACCCCCGTCCAACACTGGCTCCGCCACCGTCACCGCTTTCTCCCTCTCCCGCCACCTCTGGGCATTCTTCAGATTACTCCTCTCAGCAGCACAGCCCCTCCCTGACCTTCTGCCAAAGAGTGTGGCATGGCTGTGGCAGTGCCCCAGACTTAAGTATTAAAGGGATGGCCCGCTCTGCGCCAAACCAGGTCATCAGATTTCACTTATTCTGTTAAGCCCCATTGTGCGAGGTCTACGTGTTATTCTTTGTCTGGTGACATTTATTAAATTAACCATATAGCTACCAGCTCTCTACTCCACTTAAGGCTGCTTGAAGGACTTTCACAGTTCTGTTCCCCCATATTAAAATGGGTGAAGCTTATATAAGTAGAGTTAACACCAAGAGTTCAAAATTGAACGATAACAAGGCAAATCTGATCATTTGTGTTTTAGGAAAAAGCGCATCCCCTTTAAAAATGCCTCCAGGCTTTTGTTTTCTGTGGTCCTGGAAATCTGGAAATTCAAATGGTGAGTATAACAGGAACATCCTAGGTGCCATAACAGCCCCATAAATATCTGCTTGACAGAGTTGTGCATCTCCCTCTGGACTTGAAGAACTTTCTTTGAAGTCACAGGGCAGAAGTTGTGCACGTGGAAGAAGTATGCAACTTATTATTATCATTATTCTCCATTGCTTCAGAAGCTTTTAAGTAATGCTAGATTTATCACATTTTTCTTACAGCAAATTTTAGTTTCATCTAGTGTTTCTTCTGAAGCCTGGACCAATAAACTGGTTTGTCTTTGTAGTTGATCTGCCACAGTAGTTCCCATATTTTTCTGCCAAGAAGCCCTCTTGGAATCCGGTTAAATGGGTAACGTGACATTTATAGTCTCAAAGATTAGAACACTTGGAAGGAGGCCAGAATTTACTTGTCTCTTGAGGGACCCTCCAGTACACAGCTGACCGGACCTCATTGGATGGATCTAACTCAGAGCTGGCCTTTTGCTACTCTCCCCTCCTGAGTTCTGCCCTCATCTGGAGCAGCGCCCTCATGCTGCATTGCCTAGCACTGCACATAGTAAGTGCTCAGTAAACATTTCGCGTTCTCGATCTGATTTTGCTGAGGGGCTCATGTAAGGTTAGTGTGCATGTAAATGGTTTGCACCATGGGGCAGGAGGAGGACAGGTACAGACCAACTGGAAACCTCTATTCCTGTGTAGGTTTATACTCTCGCTCCCTATCTGGCCGTCATTTCCTTCTTTAACACACACGTGCGTGCACATATGCACACACCCCTTGTTGTCTTTATCATTACAAAAGCAAAACATGCTCATTGTAAAAAAATTTAGTGAACACAAATAAGCATTTTCCTACCACCCAGGATAACCAATGCTAAGTTTTAGCCGCACTACCATTCCAATATTTCTCTGTATGTGTGCATACATTTTTGTACTTTTTGGTTAACAATGTGTCTTGCATTTCTGCACATATCTTCCCACTCTGTCTCCAAAGTTCCCATTGAAATGATAAAAAAAGGTTAGTTTTTAAATTCAAACCATGACAGCAGCAAAAAACAAGACTAAGGGTCTTCAGTGAGTCAGAAAATTTGAAGAATTCTAATCAATTGGAAAAAAAAGGTATCTGGTTAAGCAGAGAAGTTACAGCAAAGCTCCTCCCCTCCAAAGATCAAGGCTAACTTTTGCAGGGGAGCGCCCCAGCGGATTCCAGCTCAGAATTTACAAATTAGTCTGAAATGTTGAAGAATTACACTTGGGACAGTTGGGATGAGAGGGGCTCTCTCTCTCTCTCTCTGTAAATAGATGACTAGTGAGGAAGCTTCTGTCTTCCAAAGGACTCTAGGAACTATGTCTGGGAGGACTGCTGGTGAACAAGTTGCAAGCTAAAAAAGCAGAGCCAAGCTTAAGATATATCTGGACTCCCATAACAGCTCAGGAAAATAGGCTCAGCCACCCAGGAGTGGATAACCCTGAAGATCTTCACCTCGGAGAAAAGCTCTCCTGACTTTGGCAACTGTTGAGGACCCCCAGCCTGACAGCAGCCTCGCATTGGCATCACGGAGCATCAAAAGACAAGGGAGCAGTGTCTGCAAAGTTCTGAGGAGAATCTGTTTTGAACCTAGTTTTCTAGACCCAGCCACATTTCAGGTGTGAGGGCTAAAGAAAGGCACTTGCAGACACATAAGAATTCGGTAAGTTGAGTAACGACACACTCAATAAGAAAATATTACGTCTGAAGTAATCCAGCAAAATCTAAAAATAAGCCAAGAGAGAAGAAAACATGAGATATAAGAAGCTGCAGCTACCCGATATGACCCAGGAAGATTTATAGCAGTGAAAAAGAAATTTAAAGGCAATCCTTAGACAGGAGTGTGTGGAAGATTACTGTTTGAGTGAGAAAATGTTCAAGATTGAAGATGACATTTTCTTCTCTAGAGATATTTGTATTCATGTGATAATAATTTTATGAACGTTTCACATTGGTTTTTAATTATTATAACCAGCCTATAGACAAAGGAGAGAAGACTCTGGTTTAGGAAGCTTGTAATCACTATAAATACTAATGCAATTAAAAAAAAAAAGGAGTTAAGCAGAAGGAGAGACGAGAAGCCATTCAAGATCCAGATTCCTCATATTTTGTACCTGGAGGCTAATGTATAATGCCTAAATTCAATAAAAATAAGAAATAGAAACATAACAATATTATATCTTTTAAAAGTTGCAATGATAACTGTTACAACATAAGCAGAACAGAAACTATTAGGAGAGTGAGGGGATGGTGGGGATCAAGGAAAGGGAGAATTTACGTTTTATTTCACATATCCCTATTCGGGGTGATTTTTTAACCATGTGCATGCATTACCTGTATAGTTATATATCTTGAACATCCTGCCAGGTGTAACCCAAATGTTACAAGCCTCTGAATATAATTGAGATCATATTTATATTTATGCCCAAACTGTAATGGTCTGAATTTCATTTGCCCGTTTGGGAACTTATCTCCCGCTTAGTATTTCCCTATTATTTCTGGGAATTCCCAAATGACCATAGGCAACTCTTTCAGCTCCAGCCAGCATGATCCCTTTAATGTGTGCTTTCTCCCCTGTTTCTTGGCACGTGATGTATTCTTGCACATCATTTTTAATGACAATCATTTCTTGATCTTCATAAAATCTTCAGGTACTTATTGTCTCCCACTCAAAACCTTCCAATCAAAAGCCAAAGTTCCAATTTAAAGGATACATGAGAGGTAGCGGAGTGGGCAAACAAGAGTACGAGGAAACAGCCAAACACACCAGAAAGTATGACCGACTGGGGACAACTGGCTTAGCCTCTTCAGTCAGCTATGCTAAAGTCATACCTAGACCTGAGGGACACAACTAGGTGCCGGAGTGGTCCTGAGTTAGATTCTGTAAAGGGCGCTTTGGAATCACCAATCAATTTGAAATTGATCTAGTTATTTTATGGGATGAAGACTGAAAACATAGAATGGTAGAGATTGTTGATAAAATACAATCAAGTACCGTATGATATCATTTAGCAAACACACACACACAGAAAAAGATCTGGAAGAATACACACTAAAAATTGACAGCGGTTGTCTTCTGTCGGTAGGAATATGTTTTAATGCTTTGACTGTATGTTTGTTTTTATTTTCTAATTTGCTGCCATATGTACTGCTTTGTAATAATAAAAGGCCGTGAAATCCCCCTGAGACTTGGCTGTATGAACTCCAGTCTCTATGTCCTTTGCCTGGATTTCGGATCCCTTCCTCCTCTATTAACATCTAACCCATGAACAACAGAACGGGTCCTCCTCTCCATCAATATTTTCTCTCCACTCAGTCAATATTTTCCTCTTGGAAATAGAGAGCCTGTATAAATAAGTAACCTGGGTAACTAAGGCTGGTGAGTCATACCACTGAGAGTCTTCCAAAGTTCACCCCGGTCTAGGTAGATTCAGACTTCATGTGCACACCTTATGTTTTTAATTTCTCAGCCTCACCATGGGAGATGCATGAATATCCGAGGGTCAAGACATAGCACATTCATTCTTCGGATCATAACAATGCACCCCAGTTAAGATGGACTTTAACATCTCTTGCGCTATTGCTGACAAATAGCTGATCGAAACCTTAAGGCTTCCTCTGTCGGAGAAAGTAACACTAGTTCTAAACGACATGTGAGACTTAGCAGGAGGCCCCTCTGACCTCACAATGTGAGCTGCACATGTGCACCCACACTTGACTCTGACCCCTAAGCATTTCCAACACCAGGGATGTTAAAGGTGTGCTTTTTTGAGACAGTTCTTTCCCAGGTATTCACAAAAGACACAAAGAACAAGCATGTATTTATAACTCTTTGAAACCAATGAGAGTTCCACATGGGGAGAAAAAGACACGGAAAAAAAATCACAAAAATTAATCAGTAACTTTTCATGTTATCCGTACGAATGCTTGGTCTTCTGGGAATTAGTGTGAGTAAAGTCACATAGCTGGAAGCAGCAACACATAGTAAGTCCGGGGAGATGTGGCCTGGGTGGTGAGGGGCTGGAAGGGATAGAGAGGTAAGAATGAATTTTAAGAAAATTCAGGTCTAAGTGAAAATAGGCATTCCATATGAGAGTGATAGTAAGAGAAGCACTTAATAGACAGGTTTATCAAATCCTCACATTTAGAGACGAACTCCCACATCATAGTCCTCCTTTGCAAATGTAACGTACAGTTCCAAAGAATTTAGACCTAATTGAAATAGTTAACCCTGGATTCTTTTATAGCATCACTTGTCTTACCACAGTTCAGGTGTACCCTGAGCCAGGCTCTTGCAGCTAGATCCAGGAAAGACTCTGACAGGACAGTTCATCCACAGTATGGACAGTAACCCTGATCTCCAATATCTCCATCTTTTTATCCATTCTCAACATAAGTAGTCAAGTCTAGAGACCTTACAAGACAGAAATGTCTCTCAATGCAGATCTTCCTTTTCCCCTACCTTTCTCCCAAGACAATCTCAGGGGATTAGAGCTTGAAGGGTGCTCATGGATCATTTATTTAAGCCCCAGATTCTATAGATGATCCAGAGAGAGAAGATAGCTTCCCAAAGTAATTGGGGGCAAAAGCTAGACCTGAACCCAGTTCTCTTACATCCCAAGTCCAGAGCTATTTCCAATGAACCCCACACGCTTCATGATCACTTACAGGTGGGGTATCTTACACTGTGCTTGATTTAGTTCCCTTCTCAGTAAAGCAATGCAAAACAAAACAAAAATCCTGAGAACGAGCCACCCCCCCACACCCTTGCCTTAAGAATAGTCATAAGACTCTGCTAAAATGATCTGTAACCAACAAATGTTTAAACCTGAGCACATCCTTAGGTTAATGGACAGAAGCCCTTGACTTTAGCCTGTCAAGATTAATGTCTTCCTACCTCGTCTTACATAAACATTTAGCATATTGTTTATCTCTTCAAGATAATCACTGCATTCTTTATTCTCCCAAAAGTTTGCACTCATCAAATAATCTGTCACATTACTTGTGATTAGCTGTTTGTGTGGCTATTTCTTCCCCTGTGTTGTGAGAACTTGGATAGCGGGCATCTGTTAGATAATCTCTTTACCCTCTCACACCCTGCACATGGCAGAAAGAGTGAATGGATGAGACCAATGAGTAAACGGAAACAGTCACCTTTTTTGGATGGTTTTCCGCTCCCTCTCAAGGAGATAATCTGTTGTGGTCAGCAATGAATTACATTATACAAAACTCCAGTTTAGAACCTTAAGTTTTTGCCACTAAATATTCCTAAAATACGTAAGATTTAGTAAAGATTTTGCAACTACTGGCACTAAAAAAATATGTATGGTGCAGCTAATTGTCACTTGAGAGTCTTTTTTAACATGTGGATCGTAAAACGTTTTTAAAACTATCCCAATTTAACTTTTACTTTGCCTGATGTTTAGCAAAGAATAACAGCTTGAAATGCTGAGGCAATGTATTAGCTTTCCCTATAGCCAGGAAGTGACCGAGCTGTGATTCAACTCAGCCAGTCTGCCTCCAGAAACCAAGCTTCCTAACCACACTTCTAACATATTTTCTCATTTCCTCCCTTCTTAGGTTCTTCAGGTTCTGTGCTTAACAGTGTTGGGCCTAGAGGTCTGTGTCGTGGTGTGCTAGTCAGTATTTAGAAATGGGCTCTCTGGGGGGAAAAAGCCACGTTTGGAGCAATTGCCTATTTCTGTGGTGTAAATCCTCCACCACAGCAAATTTAAAGCTACCGTCGTGACGTCGCTGAACACGGAGTCGGAAGGAGGTACACAGTAGCTCACCATTTTATTAATACCAGTTATTACATGGTATTTCCACCATATGCACACAGGAGATATAAATAACCTCAAGGACACAGATAATAGTAAAATGTAATAATATAATAAGGAAGTAATGAATTTTAAATATTTATTACCTTGTTTTAAAAATAATTTAATTGTAAATTTATATAGTAATTTAGTGTTAGCAATGGCTGAATTTAATAATTGGCTCACTGAACTCCTAAAAATTTAATAACTGACTCTCTCAAGCCTACAGCACGCGATGGGGTCTACCCCAAAGTGCTAATACATGTCTTATGTGAACTTGGACCAGCTATTTGATCTTTCTTTCTTCTGTTTGCTCACTGATAAAATGGGACTAATAATATCTACTTCATAGGGGTTTTGTGAGGATTAAATGCATGCGGTGCTTAGACTGTGCCAGCATAAGATAAGCAGTGTCTAAGTGCTACCTCTGATTGCCAGAATTCTTATTAGTAAGTCAAAGGTACCATTTTCAGGATTCAGAAGACTAAGGGCAGTTTGGCTGTCTTAAGACCCTTCAAACTCTATGGTGACGGCTCAGACAGGACCAGCTTCAAAGGAAGTAGCTATAAAATGAGACTCAAGTGGATATTACTTGAGCATGCCCAACACTTTTGGGACAGAATTACATATCAGAGAATGTGGCTTCTCGAGGCAGCTGGATCACCAAGAAATCTGAATAACGGAAACCAATGCAAATAAAATATGAACTCTACTACGCAAAAATGTCTTTTAACAACAAATTTTTAAATAAAAATAAAGTGATGGCTCAAAAACAAGTTTCACTCCCTTGCTTTCCATCCCTCTATGATTCTAGCATTAGACAAGAGTAAGAAATTAGGTATCTTGACCTGGCAATGAAGATGCTCTGAATTATTAGATGACCACGTAACACCTATGTGACCTCAAGCAAGTTAGTTAACTGTCCTGCACTGGGGTTTCCACATCTATAGAACAAGGATCATAATAGCCCCTCCCTCACGGCATTGTTGTGAGGATTAAATAAGATGTTATGTGCTTAGCACAATGCCCAGCACAGAGGACAGACAAATAAATATTAGCTATTGTTATTATTATCACTAGGTGTCTTGTCATTGAGATAATTACATGCAGCGTTTAAGCAATTGTTCCAATAACTGATTCTGTGCATGGGAGGAGATGGGAGGGAGAGGACAACACTGTATTTCCTCCCCAGCAAAGTGGGGCTGTTATCTTTTCTTTATCTCCCTCAATTCCAATGTTAATCCACAAGTATTTTGAGATGCTCCATAACAAGAAAACGTTACTGCTTTAGGGAACAGACAAGGGAGGAACTGACATCTGACATCTTTCTTTACGTTGGTATGACGGAGAAAGTAAGTGAGCATTCTGAAGGCCAGGAGCCGGCATCCCTTGGCCACTGAATGACATTCCTCATCACCTCTCATCTGCACAAGCTATAAGAACTAGCAAGCCTCCACGATCTGCTGACCAACTGCAACAGATCTAGTTTAAGGGAGATGCTGCTTGCTAAAACTCTGAATAAAGACCAGTAGAGAGAAAGCAGCAAAGTATAACTGATGAGTGAAAAATCAACAGCTGATAAGAGCTAGAAGTCATTCTATCCAAACTGAATTTGATACTCCAGTTTGGTCAGGGCGTGTGGCCATTTCATCTGGAATAAAATAGATCAGTGGTTTAGAGACTGAATTCTCTGGAACCCTAGGGCTACTCCGTTCTTCTAGGTTCCACAACCAGGGTTTATTGCTATCTTTTTTACACAACATGCAAGCGGTCCCTTTGAAAAAAGTTTGAAACCCACTAAACTAAAAAAGAACAAAGCCAAACAGAAACAACCTTTTCCCTAATCGACTTAGATATTCTTGAGACCACCACCGACAGGTCTAAATTGCAGCTAAGATCAAATAAGATCTTATCTAGGCCCTCCTTCCCTATGTTCCTCCCACTGTCAAGGAGAACCTATGTGATAGTGTGTCCTCCAGTTATCAAGGAGCCGAATGCCAACCAAGGTCCATTAAAGCCCATTTACCGTCTCTTTAATTAACATCCCTCAGGGAAGAAAAAATTTAAGGATAATAAAAATTCCTTGCCAAATAGGTGAGTGATGATTGAAATTAAAAATCTGTACCATGCATCTTTACTTACATCAATGATCCTAATTAATAGCCAAATTAATTGACTTTATTTGTCGTTCAACTTTACATTTTGGCCTTGAGTCTCAGTTCTGTCCTTTGGAGCCACATAGAATAATTCATTTATTCATTCCTACAACAGAATTTCATTGACTGCCTTCTATGAGCAAAGACTGGAGTCACTGAGTGAATAAGACAGACTTGGCCCCTACATTCATGGAGCATCTACCGGCAAAGGACAGTTGAGCTCATACAGGATGGCTTGCCGTATCAAACTCTGAATTAAAGGCTGAGAAAACCTTGACTGTACTACTTGAACAGAATAAGTTCAACATCTTTTCTATATGGGAGCCTTTCAAGTATTTGAGGACAGTTATGCTGTCCTTCCTGAGTCTTCCAGTCTATCAATAATCCCAGTTATATCAGCCACTGATGGTTTAGGATCTTTCACCATTATAGTGACATCCCTTTGCACATACACTCTTGTTGTCAACCTCCCTCTTAAAGGCGTGGAGACCAGAACTGAGACACGTTCCAAGGCTAGTGGAGAAAATAACCATCCTTATGTTGGACACTCTACATCTTTAGCACACACTAAGAACATTAACATTATGGGCTCATGTTGAGCTTGCAATCAACTGGAGGCCTTGAGTTTACCTATACTGCTATCTCTGACAGTCCCTTCAGACGTTTGTGCAATTATTTTGTATCTGAATGTAGAATTTTACACTTACCATATATTGATTAGGGTTAGTTATGGCCAATTATCCCGTCTATTTAAGATATTTTTGTATACTGATGGTGTCCTCTTTCACATTTCTTATCCTTTCTAAGTGTCATATTTCCTACAAACATGAGAACATGCCAACAGGTTCTCATCAGCCTGAAGACCACGTTTGGGGCCTCCTTGCATTCTTACAGCATTCTGTGTCTGACTCCAATATAACATTATCTTCATGTCTTACTACTGTTATGTTTTTACACGTCTCTGTCCTCACTCAACTGTGAGCTCCCTAAGGACAGTGACTTATCTATGTTTATATCTCCAGTACTGAGCCCAGCTCCTGGCACATAGAATACGCTTAAAATAAAAACTGTTATTTTGAAGAATGAATGAGTGAATGAGCCATTCAACCAATTCCATCACCCAGGCCATATTTCTCTATCTTGGCCCCAAGGCTGCCATAAAGAGCTTTGTCAAATGCCTTATTGAAATACTAATCTATAGCTGTATCAGCTCTGCTACCTTTCATTTTCTTTCCATTTTAGATAAAAGTCACTATTTCTCCACGCCTCCGATTCCCCATAGGTGGACTGTCAAAGTTTATCATGACTAATAAATGGAGTAATATGTGTAAAAGTGTTTCACAAAACTGCAAAACGTACAAACGTAAGATGTAAGCCTTCCCTGGTTCTAGCAGCCTGATCAAAAAGGGAAATCATGTTTACTGACCTTGCAAGAGCTTATGGTTTGTGGCTTCCACTTAGGCCCAGGAAGTGAGGCCTCTGAAAAGAGTGGCAGGAAAGGTTCAAGGGATGAAGCCTGGAGCCAAATCCACCACAACCCTCCAGCTCCCCGTGGAGGAGAGCTCCGAGGGAGAGCTGATGCCTGGCATCCGGGCCTTGCTTCTTGGGCGTTTTCCAAATTTCACATTGAAGGGCACAGAGATGGTTTCAGCTTGGCTGGAGAATCCACTTGTCTTGTGGCCTCCCTCTCCGTAACTTCTAAGGAGGCTAATTGTATTTGAGGACACTTGAGGATGGAAGAGAAAATTTGCCTTTGCCAGGAGGAAACAGTGAGCCCTATAGAGAACCCCAAGCTGAGAGCCATATTTTATCAGCCAAATGGTCCAGCTTGTTCATGAGGCCATGTCTTCCTTCTTTGTCATCACACCCCCAGCACCTAGCACAGGGCCTGACACATGGCAGGTGCTCAATAAATTATGTGTTGCATATGAGAGTGTGCCATTCCTCACAAATGAGAATTGGTACCTATGGCCCCCTGGCCAGAGCTTTAAAAGGGCAGCAACACCTCCCTGAGCCAAAATCAAGATGGCAGTGATGCAGTAACTACAGCAAGAAGATGACCCAGAGCAGTTCACCAGGGATAGCTTGTAGGGAAGATCCAGTGCCTGCATTCACCGTCCGTGGCTGATTTACACAAGGTGGGCTTACAGTAGTTGTTAAGGTGTAAAGAGAAATTACCTACTATACTGTTATTGTTTCACTCAAGTGAACAGCGCTCACTAACCAAAAAGCCCAAGTCTTCAAAATGAGGCAAAGATGAAACCAGAGGAAAGGGCTCAGGAATAGTGAGCTCCAGAAAGGAGGAAGAGGTGTTGATGGACTGTAATTAGCCCCAGAAACCTAACTCTGAAAACTGTTCTTTCTTTCTATATTTCTGAATGTTTTGTTCCCACCCGGTGACTTCATTTGTTTTTTAAAATGTTACTTTCACCAAAAACTTCTAACCTGGTTGGCAGGAACGGAGGGGACAATCTTTCTATCGCCCGCGGTGGTGCAGAGAGCGGCCGGGTGCGTCCTCGGAGAGGGAATGGAGGTGGCCGCAGACAGGCTGCTCTGCTCGAGTATGAGGAGCAGAGCTGGATCCCTTGCCGACGGCTTGACTCCACTGCAACCTGGAGCCTACCTTGGGGGCCACAAACACCTCTCCCCTCCAGTCACCTCCTCCTACTTCTCCTTGCTGGACTCTTGGGGACCGGTTTTCATGTACATGAGGGGGGTCCGAGATCCCTTGATAGCCGACACAAGGCCATCGCGTCCCAGGGCCGCTGCAGCCTTTTCGCCTTCCCCAGGCAGGGGCACAAGAGTGTGTGCAGATCTTCCCGGGGTGCTAGGACCTCCCTTTCATCACTTGGGGAGGACAGCGACCATCGGCGTAGTAATTGCTGCCACAGGCATTTCTGGAGGTGTTTCGGGGCGTTGAGAGGGCAAATCGCTGGCCGAGGGGCACTCCGGCCACCCGGAAGGCGCGCGCCGCGGGCCACCTGCGGAGCCGCGCTTCCTGCTAGGTCTTCTCGGGAGGTGGCGCCACAGCCCGTCGCTGCGCCGCCGCTGCCCGCCTGCCGCAGCGGCACTCCGGCCGCGCGGACGCCAGGTGGAGCGAGCCGGTGCCCCCAAGCGCCGCTGGCTGGGCGCCCCGAGCCTGGCACCTCACCTGCGCGCCTCGCCCTGGGCCCGCTCCCGCCAGGACGACCCAGGAGCCATTTGCTGGGCCAGGGCTATCTCGGTGCCTCCATGCGAGCACGGGACAGGGCCTCGGCTGGTGACTGGTAGGAGATGAAGGGTGAACCGGGAACCAGTTCCCCCTCGACCTCCCCTCTGCCGTGGGGGACGCCAAGCCCGCTCGCGGCGGCCACCAAACACCACCAGGAGACTCTCGGGGCCGAGCTCTTTAGGGATTCGGGGCTGGCAATCCGCAAGTCCTGGAAGGTCTGCGGGCTTTCCCCCGCGCGCGGACTCAGCGGCAGAGCCGAGCGGGGTCCGGGCCATAGCCGGGGGCGCGTGTGGCTGAGCTCTCTCCCCGGCCGAGCTCCGGGCTCCAGCAGGGGCTCGGGCCCAGTGCGCTCCTCAGATCCGGCTCAGTGCCTGGGTCCCGGATCTGGGGCTCTGGAGGCCTCGGCCCTCGGGGAGGGGACCGAGGACACCGTCGCCCTGAGCTGAAGGTCCCGCCCCGCTGCGTGTGCGGCGCTCCGAGCTTGGGAAGAAGCGGATGCAGCGCGCTGGGGAGAATTTCCGGAGATCCGGGAGAGGGCGATATTCACCAATCCCTTCTCAGAGCAAACGTGTCAGCTGGAGATGGGTAGAGGTGGGGGATCTGCACAGGTCGGGACGAAAAAGTCATGATCGAGGGCCTTCCCAACCGGAGACTGCCCGACTCCGAGACAGGCTCTTGAACTCAGGTCCGGGGAGGAGAAAAAGTGAGCGCGGCCAATTTCCCAGGTTTCGTTTTCTCTCTCCTTCTCCTTCTGCCACTGTGACGGCACTCCTGCCACACTCCCCCGGGTGACAATCCTCGCCTGCAGGAGAGTAGTTGTCTGAGGGGCGCGTACAGCACAGGCTTCGTTTTGGTACAATGTTTCGTTACAGCACTCTTCATCCACATCTCAGGACATTATTTTCGGCTTCATTTCCACATAAAATTTAACAGCAGACAAGGAAGCCCCGATGTACGCCGGAGGACTTGAACTTGAACCTGAGAGCTGGCGCTGTGGGTTAGACACTTGAGTTCTTGGTTCGGCCCTGGGGAGCGTTTCTGGGAATGTGTTTGGGGGCAATGAGGCAAGCCAGAGCCCGGATCCAGTCCTCCTTCCGTCCTTTGGAACAATTCAAGATAGGACGAGAGGTCTCCTCAATCCTCAAGGTCCTCTGGTCTGCCGGAAGAGTCTTAAGTAACTTGTTGTTTGGTCTTTGAGACAATTCTCCATCCCTAAGTGCCTGATTATTTAATGGCTGCCCTCTGGGGTCTACAGATATAGGTAGCCTAGCATTCAAACAGGAGTTTCCGGAGTAAACTATTGTCAGGCACTCCCCCCCCCCCCCCCCCAAGACCATCATTTGGGTTTTTTTGAGTCCATTTAAAATCTAAATTTAGAAGTCTTATTACATATTCGTTCAAATTTAGTCATATACATTATTTAATCACAAATAAATAACATCCATGTAGTCCCCGAGTTGTCAACCTGATGAAGGAGAACAGCCTTCAGGACTTTTCAACCTTCAATAAAAAGAGAACTTTATGACTGGGGTGAAAAGGAGCTGGTGGGTTAAGCCAATGGGGCAGCAGGCCTTTACTATGTGCAAAAGCATTCAGACACATGGCGACCCTTTCGCAATAAAACTTTATTGATGATCATTTGAAAGTTACGGCAACTCCAAGGTTATAAAACTTGTCATAAAATACCAAGCAGTCATTAGTTTACATGACCTCATTTCAATATAAACTTCCACAAAACATTTTATTTTGTTCCTTCCTTATAAGTGGGGAAAAGCAGTGGAGGAGGTTAGACACAGTGGCCCATTATTGAGGACCCAAGATCTGCAGTTTGACACTCTGACCTTCATCCCTGCAAATAAATCAGTGAAATTCACATTTCTGTTCTCTTCTGTAAATATTGTAGGAAAGATAATAAGAATAGCAATGGTTTTGGTCCAACCGACCATCTTTAGCACATACCCTGGGTTCAAATTTGGAAGGAGAGCTGTTCCTCTTTGCAAGATCTTGTGAGATACCTTTCCAGTTGTTCAAGAGTGTTTGTTCCCTAAGCTATGCACATGAAGTCTAAGAAGCAAATAGCCACGTGTTATCTGGCATGAGACCTGAGAAGTTAATTGTTTAAGATATTCAGTTGGTATTTAGAGCTATTAAGGGGTCAGATAAATAATCAATCCTCTCCCCCTCCTCCAATGGTGAGCTTAAAGGAACGCAGCCACCCTGAGATCAAGCTCTTAGAATTGTACTGCAGAAAAGACCCTAAACTGGTGTTCCAAGAAGGCTCCAGGAGATAATTAGCCCGAGCTCCATCAAAATCATCATTGTTTCTGGTACAATTGTATGTGTGGACTTCCACCACTAACCGGAGAAGGAACCAGACACAAAACGCTGATAATTCTGAGTAGCTTCTCATCTCCCCAAATTCCACTCTGGACTGACTGAAGCCCATGTTCCCCTAATGCTGCGTAACTGGAGCCAATCTACCTGCTTTTAGGGCAAAGGGATTTGTGAACAAGTACAGATGGCAAAGGTTGACCTTGTGTTAGCTGCATGCTAATTTCTCTCAAACATGTAAAGGTCTGGATATACTTTTCATGGATTGTTTAAAATATAAGCTTCAAGATAGATCCAGGCATAGATGCATTTATGGTGGTTTAGGAATCTAATGTGAAGAACGCTAACTCCTTTATGACCTCACTGCAACTCATCTTGGTAATGTTATGCTTAGTTTCCTGGTGTGCCTTAAAATATGTCAGGGATTTCATGGAATTTTAACTAGAAAAGAACATTTTAAAAATCAAAATCTTATGTAAAATGCTGCTTTCTTCTAGGGAGTATGTAGGGCTGTGTGTGTGTGTGTGTGTGTGTGTGTGTGTGTGTGTGTGTTTGAGAAAGAGAAAGGGGCAGAGATGGAGCTACAGGAAGAAAGAAGTATGGGTGCAGAACTAATTAAAGGGCAAACTCTCCTGGTGTCCATGGCTTACCCTAGTTAGTGGGTACAAGTTGCGGTAATTTGAGTTACCACTTCATACTCCCAGGTTCGTAGGCAGAGTGATGCCATGCATCAAAAGAAAGATTCTGTATTTCCCCAGTTTAGCACTGCCTTTCAGGAAGGAGGGGGGAAAGGGGCTTGTGGACCTACAGAGCATCCATGAGCTGAACACAGTATCCTTATTGCACTTATAAGCAAATAAAGAATCTAAATTCAACCCTTTGAGCTTAGGACATCTTTGGAAAGCTCACGCAGTTATAAGAAATAACTTATCAGAGATAAGTAGGCAATTGTTCCTATAATTGAGTTCATTAAATTTATCTGAGATACACACATAGCAAATGTATTGGCAATTTGTGTTGTAGCAACAACAACAGGAGTGATTTTTAATTTATAATGTTTGTATCCCTCCACTATTAACTCCATAATTTATTTTGCTTTTCCTAGATGCCTTAAGGGGGTGAGATAAGTAGAAAAGTGTCTTATTTTAATCAGTGACAAAAATATTTCACTCTTCTTCCATCTTCCTTCTCAAAATAACTATTTTTAACCCCCAAAAGGTCATTTAGACTCTCTATACTGATTGTCACTATCTTCACATTCATGTGAATGATCTCCATTCGGTTCTATGTCAGCGTATTTACCAGGAAGGCTTGGTTACCAAAGCGGCATCCATTAGGATTCACCTTTCCGAGCTCTGCCTTATACCGTATTCTGGGAAAGGCGTGGAAATTACCTAAGTGGATTTAAAAGATAGTTTCATGTCAAAAAAAATTGTAAAAGGACAGCACATCATGCACACACTTCTTATTCTTATATTCTCTGTTTGGATATGTGCAGAGCTTTGGAAAATGTTCCCAAGACACTACGTGCTCCGTCAAGTTTCATCCACACTTGCTTTCCTGGGCAATCTGCTTCCTTAAGGCTTAGCTACATGATGAGAGTAGGTCTTGGGGGGAGGGGGCTTACAAATATATTTGTTTGAAAGTTTTTTGGACCGCTGGGAGATAGAGTTGTGAAATCCCAAATAACGCCTTTAGTTCTGTACGGATGACCTGTGCAGACTGCAAAGCTTTGCCCTCATCATTTCTGTTGACACAAGAAACTTCCCTTATGAGGAAAAAACCGGCAGATTTTGTGTAGCATCATCCAAGTGTTATTTATTCCTTCTATATAGTTTAATACATATTTTGCCCCAAGGGTATATTTTCCCCAATGAGACTAATTTGCTCTAATAGAAATAATAATGCCTCCGCGGCACCTGATACCTTTATCCCAAAATATCCTCTTGTGACTTAGCAGTTCCATGATGAGACACACAGATCATGTGCATGTGTGGCCAGAAGTTGCAGTTCATCTTACACACAACTCTGCAAGTTTAACCCTCTAGTTTCTGTTTGCCCTTTTTTTTTCTGTCCCCTTTGACATTTGGAGCCATTGAGAAACAGAAAATCTTAAGGTGATTTTGTTTCATGGCTAAAATATAGGTAAGTCTGATTCCAAAGGAAAACTCATGCACACTTTTTGTCTGTCCTTTCATTGAAAGAGGACAATTTGGAAGAGACTCTGAAAGTGATAATTCAGACGTAACTTAGCAATGTCTGAAGTTCCAGCAGCAGAAATTAAATAACACGTCTTTCTGCATTGTTTGGGAAGACTATGGATGGATACACGCATTTAGTTCTAAAATAAAAATTGAGGAAATGATAAGGAAAATATACCTACTTAGATCAATTACCGTTTAAGGACTTCATTTTATGCCAGAATTGAAGAAATGCATAGAGCTAGTTTTGAATGACAAAACTCCCTGGATTTAGTATCTGAAAGGTCTGAGAGGTATGCAAACATTTACAGCTTGGCTCTATCTTGTTTTGAGCTTTAAAAAAAAATTTACTTCCAACTTAATTTGCTTTCTTTAAACTCTAAGCCTATTTACCAACACAGGCATTGTAATACTTTCACCTAGCAAGTAGTCGCTGAAATCTACTGGCGGCGAAACATCCAAACTGCAAATGGAAAATCTACCCAGTGGAGGGGCGCTACACATCAGCGGCAGCGCTTGGTTGCTGGAATGGCCTTGCTGGGGAGGCTTGTAAATGTACCCTGTATTATACAGCCTGGGCAGCGAGGGTGACCTAACCCAACTAAAAGAATTTTAACTTTTCTATTTCCTGACTTTCAGAGGTTTAAATTTTTAGCCTTAAACTGGCATTATTGAAGGGCTTTTACTTTGAGTAATGGGATCATTATTTCTCCCCCCACTGAAGGGGGAGTCTCCAAGAACAGAACCATGTGGCTAGGCAGAATGTAATCCCAAAGAGAATTGTATAGGAATCACTCAGGCAATAAAATCTGCTAAGGGAATTTGTGTTGTCAGCTTGCCAGAACATCAGATTCACACCTCTGGTCCTGCCCAAAGGTACTGGGGGCTTTTTAAAGGTCCCCTGTGGCCATGAGCTTGGCTTTCTATCTTTCTAAGAAGTGGCTCACTGGTCAGCCACAGTCATGGGCTGGCATCTTGATCCTGCCAGAAAGGGAACCAGCCTTGTTCTTCCAATCCTCTGTCTACCCTGGGAGTCTGACAAGAATGGCAGCCACACTGTGCTAGCCTCCACTTCATACATAAGACCCCGGCCCAGCATTTCTGGTGCTAATCTCTGGTTGTTGCAATCCTCTCTCCCTCCTGTAGCCGTTAAACCTACAGGCTGGATATGACGCAGCAACAGAACCACAATCGTAATGCCTTAATATGTAAGAACTGAAATAACACAGAACTTTAGGAATTGGAATAAAATACAAATGCTTGATATTGGCTAAAAATCCTTCTTTATTTTCCTAAATTCTCCCCTCAAGAAATTTCTTTCTCCTTCGTTTCCACTATGCCCATCCTTACTAAGTACAATAATTTTTGTTAAATGCTGTACCAAAAAATGATTTTTATTAAATCCACTACCAAAGTCGATCTACGTAATTAAGGTATGCAAGTAAACATCTTTGTACACACTTTTAAATGTGTGAGTAGCTTTTAGATGTGCAAATTACCTTACGGTATGAACAAACCTAAAAATTATTTTCTCACATCAGTGCAAAGGGCATATATGTACTGAACAAAATCAATAACACTTACTTGGATTTTCCTGAAAAAAATTTGGGCTAATTAATTTCAATTTTAAAACATTTCATTTGTCTGAAAAAGAAAGTGAATCCTATAAAGACAGTAATTTTTTTCCCTCTGTTTTTCCTCAGAAAAAACAATTTGAAATTCGTTTAGTCTGCTAGGATGTACCTTGTTTTATCTCTCTTGGCTTAGAAAAGAGTTAGAAGCTTTTGAGAGGCTGCGTTTTTCTTTTTTACCTTTCTCTTCCTTAGCTTCTATGTACCCACTGAAAACCACATTGTTGGGTCCCTCGGCAATGTCCTCAGAACCATCCTCCAGTCGCGTCCGCGGAGCAGTGGTCACGTTCTGTGTTCCCACTGGTTCGACACCCAGCTTGTCTCAATGCCATTGCCCCCGCGGAGGAGGTGGGAGGCCAGCTCTTTCACCGGTCTCAGTGAGGGTAGATATTTTAGACTGACAGGGCGCTGTGTTGGCAGAGGGAGGAGAGACTGCGCCCGGATTCTGCAAGTGGACCTCTTGGGGCCCACGCCTGCGAGCAGAGGACCCTACCTCAGCCTATCCAGTCCCCGAGGGCCCAGCCAGCCAGGAAGAAGACTCCCGGCGTAGACCCCCGCGCCCCCCGCTGCTGATTGCTGGAACACGGAACCTTGCTGCAAGAATACAGTCAGGCTCCTCCTGGCCTTCAGAGCCCTGGTGACCCCAGCCAGGAGGCCGGCGGCCAGATCCTGGTGTGGATCGCGGTTTCTGCCCGAAACCTGAAAATATCAGCTTGGGATTTCCCCATCCAGGTCCTCGGTCCCGACTGGGAGGTGCCCCCCGCCCATCCTTGCTCAAGGGACAACGATCGAGCGAATTCTGCGTGGACCACGGCTAAAGAGCATTTTCCCAAGCCAATAAAAGTGACTCCTGCTCCCAACAATTTCGCGGCTTTATTTTCTCCTGGCTAACACCTTTCCCAGGGTGCGCTGAAATCCCTTTATCATTATAGATTTTTTAATGAAGTGATTTTATTTCTCCGCTGTATTCAGGATAACGAAAAGGCTTGAGCCGAGCTCTGCACCCCACAGCAAAGCAAACGTAACTACCGTAGCCCAGACTCGGGGGAGCGAGCATGGCTAGCAACCACGTGTACTTCGGAGCCGCTTGGGCCCTGCTAGCTGTATGAATTACGGGTTCTAATTTTATGGCATCTCGGCTCCTCCTGGTTTGTCCCCACTATAGCGGTCTTAAAAAGAAGCACCCACAGGCACACACCAGAATGAATTCCCGGGAAAGACAAAGGTGGATTTCTCTGCCTGTCGGTCGATAAGCTGAGAGCGCACAGGGAGCCAGATGGGCATGTCCCGGCAGTCGGGAATAAATCTCAGCGGAGAGCAGCGCCTTCCCAATTCTTCCCGGTCCTCGCCGTACCCCTGTCCCTGCCGGTCGACCGCGGCGCTCCCTGGGGACGCTGTAGAGCTATTCAGTAGCTGCTGCCGGCGCCTCCCTGGCCTGGGGTAGCCTGGCCAGCAGATAGTGCATGGTGCATGCAGCCCTCGCCCGGTCAGTCCTGACCTCCTCGGCAAGGAGTCCTCGCGCATGGTGTGGATGCGTAGGGTGCAGGCCCTCTGCCCCAGCTCGAGTGCCGCCTTAGGCGGGTTTCTCTCCTCTAAGTCGTGGAGGTGGGAAAGGGGGTGTCCACTTGCCGTGCAGATACCTGTGGTAAGGGGGCTTCTCTTGGGGCTTTAGCACCAGCTGTTCCTGCAGAATAGGGAAATGGCGAGATCAATGACATTGGGGGGCATAGTGGGATTGACACCCCCGTCTACTTATTAATCGTGTGATCTCATTTAATCTAAATGTCTTGTGTGCTCTTCTTTACTCTGTCTCTCTTTTATCTGTAGTGAAACGGGGAAGATAATAATATCTCCTTTGTAAAGTTATTGTGGCAAATGGTAGGATGAGCTTTCCTGGCCCAGAACCTCTTGGCAGTTTCCGGCTTTCCCGCCGCAGCGCAGAGATAACTCACAGGCAGGGCCGGTGAGGAGGCCCTGGGGACCGCGAGAGGATCCAGCCCGGCGTCCTGTGGAATATGGGCTTTCAGCGAATCATGAAAAGACTGAGGCTCTGGTTTTCCTTGGAACGTGGTGGAGAAAGGTAGGAGGATCTGGATCCCAGTGCAGAGTTGACTGTGGGGGAGGCATTGCAAGGGGGAACTAAAAATTTCGGGCCATCGAAATTCTGTGGATTTTCAAAGGCCTTTCCCAACCTTGGCAAAAATTACTGTGGGAGCGCGATCAACTCTGACCTGTAGGTGGCGCAATGACGAGGTGACTCGGCCGGGAAAGAAGACCGCGGGAAATTTTACGTGACTCGGCCCCGACTCTCAGCTCCCAGCCTCCGCTTCTCGTTTTCGGAGGGACAGCGAGGATAGTGCAGCATGAGTCTCCGCTCTCGGGGTCAGCGCGGGGCTGGTTGGGGGGTGACATTAGTCCGGAGAAGGCGGCAGGTGGGAAATCCCGCGCCTCGCCCGCGCCGCGCCACCACTCTCCACCGCCCCAGCGTGGGGACTCGCGGGCGGCGCAGGACCCGGGGCGTTCTCGGGGGCGTCGTCCCGCCCGCAGTCCGAGGGGACCGCGAAGGGAGAGAGCCTGGGTTCTCTGCATCTCTGAAAATGGGAGGAACGCTCCGCTTAGCTCGGAGACGTTGGCCCCGCAGGTTGATTCCCGCTCCTCGAAGCCTGCAGGCAACCCCAACCTTGCAATAAAACTGCGTTCAACGTAACCTGGACCACGGCGGGGGGCCCGAAGGGCTTTGCATTTGCTTGAGAGCAGAAACCAAAGCTTAGAGGCGCAGCCTGTTTCACGTTCATCTTTTCCAGACACCCTTTGGGCCAATCGGAGTCTTCGCAAGGAGGCATCCCCACTGCCCTCGCACGGACCCTGAGGGCAGGGTCTTGAAGAACCCCGAAATCCTGCCTTGCCCACAAGCAGTTAGTTGCAAGTCTCTTGAGTCTCCGCAGCTGAAGGCTGTAGAATGACCGCGGACGGTGTCCACTCGTCACCGCTCAGCCGCGCGGCTTCTACAGATGCTTGAACCCAGGCAGAGCGAAGTCCCCCCTCCCGCGGGCTTGAGGCTCGGCCTGGCCTCCCCGTAGGGATCTTCCCGGCCCCTGCCCCCAGCCTGGATCCGACCCTCGATTGCACTTGCCATCCCTAAGCCACGAGTTTTGCACAGAAATGTGTTCTCTTTCATTTGCGGATTTAATAAACAAATGTAACCATATCACATGGGGCTCCGCGCCGTCCTTCTGAAAGCAATTCCGCTGTTGAAAACTGAAAAATGGGTGTAATTTGCTTTCAGAAAGTGATGTTAGGGTCACGGCAATTTCCCGGGCCGTTATTTATTTTTACTTTAAACTCTTTAGGGAAGATTTGCTTATGTACTCGGAAACCTTCCAATGCGAGGGTACCAGCAATCCCGCTCGCCTTCATCGCGGGGGGAGGGGCTGGAGAACAATTACTGAGTGACGCTAATACGGGGAAACTGAAAAGAAATGTCGATTGTTTTTATTGTAACAGAAGGAGTGAGCAAACAGAAAAACCAACCCCGGGTGATCGGAAACAGGCAGGCGGAGAATTGAAAGCGGGTTTCGAGCGGCAACAGGCCCCTCCCCTGCCCTCGGAAGGAGAAAGCGGGCGAGGCGCGCTTGCCGCCGCGGGCCCATCCCACAGCCCGCAGCGGGATCTCTGCGCTCCGGCCCGACCCGCCGGCTGCTCGCCTCTGGGGAAAGGGTCTTGAGCCGTGAGCATCGTCGGCGGGAAGGCGGGGAGGCCTTGGCGACTCTCGGAGAATCTTCTGGGCTCTTTTTGAGGGCCCCTGCGGCCTCTACGTGGGCTGGTTGGTTCAGCCGCGTCCGCATCCCGGCGACGTCCAGCCCGGAAGGTCAGTGTGTGGGCATCCCCCATCCCTCAGGGCCTGGCTGGGGCTGAGGGCCCCGCGGGCAGCCTCTCCCCCATCCCAAGGCTCTTTCCTTGGCCGCCGCCCCCGTCCCCGCCCGTGGCTCCCCGCGCAGGTCCGGCCGGCCCGCAGCTCAGGGTGGACCCTCCCTGGCCTTGGGCACGGGGTGCGCTTCAGGCTGCCACGTGCGGCCGCGGTCGCCAAGAGGTCGAGTGGGCGGAGGAGCGGCCGCTCACCTGCGAGGCCGGGACACAGCAGCGGGCCGATCCGGATTGGCACCGCGGCCCGAGCTTCGGAGCGCGCTTTGGCTCGGACTGGAGAAGCCCGGCCTCTTTCTCTCCACGCCGCGCGCAATCCTTCACTTACTCTGGAAGAGGAGCTCCCGCCGGGGAGCCGGATCCGAGACCTTGCCTCTACGGCATTCCCCCTCGGACGGCTGGAAGAAGTCACTGTGCTCCGAAAACTCGGCCCGGAGCTCAGGCTCGGGCTGCTCCGATCCTCGGAACTCCCCGGGCAGGGCGAGAGGCGGGGACCGCAGCCTGAGCCTCTCCCGGGGTCCCGTGTTGCTGGCAGGGGGGCGAGTTGGAGGAATCTGCTTCTTAATAGTCTCCTTTGCCAACTCTGCTCTTCAAAACCGCCATTGGGAACAGCAGGACCCTCTCCCGTGCATCCACACGCCCCCCCTCGCTGTACCCTCATCCGCCGTCGCTGACCTGCAGGTCCCGGAAGCAGGCGCCCGGCGGAGGGACCCGGGGCGTCGGCCAGGACCGCAGATCCAGGCTAGGGCTCCCCGCTCCTGCGCCGCCGGTAGCGCCCGGTCCGACATTGGCAGTCCCGGGGCGCCGTCTGCCAGGCCGCGCAAGGGGGCCTCGGAAGGAGCCGGATTCCTGTTCTTTCTCGGCTCCTCTCCTCGGACCCGGGAGGGGGGCGCCGCAGGTGACCGCCGGCGGCCCTGGGACCGCTGACAGATTTATGAAGACTTAGCATCTGGCCTGGGCCCGCAGGGGCAGGGTAGGAGTCCTGCCAGAGAGGCGGGCGGCGGCTCCAGCTCCCGCAGCCGCGTGCCCGGCCTGGCCGCCTCCGGAGCCCCGGCCGGCTGTCCTCCGCCGGTGTGCAAGGCCGCCCTGCCAGCGCGCAGCGGAGGGGCTCTCTACCCCCTGTCGCCCCCTCCTTCACACCCTCCGCCCGGCCAGCTTCCAGTCTCCCACTGAGTAAATATTTACCCAGAGAACGGGTCGCCCCTCGGAGGAGGCCTCGACAGCGTCCGGGAAGGGCTTTTGGCTTCTCCCCGGCCTGTGTCAGCTGCAGGCCTTACGGTCGTGTTTTGGTTTTGGTCTTAAATTTCTTTTAGTCAAAATTCTTCCCTTCTCTGTGTGATCTCCCGGGTCCAGACCAGGCAGTAACCAGGGGGGCGCTGACCCCAGCTGACCCTTGTTCTTTCGCTAAGTCCTGCATCCTTATGCCCACCGTTGAGGTTTACCGGCCCTTACTGTTTCTCTCTCCCTCTTTATCTCCTTCAGGTCACTTGTCTCTCGTTGGGGCTTATTGGGTCGCCGGCTACCTAGCCACGGCTAGATATCCGGGAGTTTTCAGCGTCACTTCTTCCTCTAGGATCCCGCGCTCTGTCCCTTGAAGCTTCGACTCCTCTTGCCCCCAGAGCCCCGGCGTCAGCTTGCTGCGCCTAGTTAATGTCCCCAAACATCCCAGACTCTTCGCGCGCTCCTGGGAATGCGCTGAGCCGAGAGCGCCGAGCGCCCGCGCCTGCCTGCGTGACGAGGGCCTGCCGCGCTCCGAGGGGCGCGCAGCCGGGGTCCACAGCAGCTGAGACCACGCGCGGCCACCGCCAAGTCCAGCAGGTGGAAATGGAGAGACAGCAGCGGACCTGCTGGAGAGCGCGAGAGATGTGAGGCAGCTGAAGGAGTGGGGGCGAAGGAGAGGGAGTTGTGTGTTAGATAGGTCCTAAAGAATGCGAGTCTCTGGACCACTCCGGGCTGGTACTGTAGAACCCTAAAGCCCTCACAGAGCGCAGACACACACGGTGGCACTGGGTCTTGCCAGCGCGGAGGGAGAACAGCCTTTTACCGACATCGCAGCCCCGCAGAGTCGACGGAGCTGGGCACGCACGAGCTGAGCACAGTGTCAGTGCAGAGGTCGCTACTCGCTAGGTGTCTGTAGGGGGAGGGGAAGGGGGATTCTTGATCAAGATGCCCAGCGAGTTCATTCCTAAGCCTAAGCCTAAGGCAAAGTTGTTAACTCCCCTCGGATAGTGCAGTCTCAACTAATTTGCACCCCATCCCCAAGAAGGAGCCGCTGCTTTTAAAGTCTTGGATTCCCAAAGGACCTCCGCGTTGTAAAGCGCCAGGTGGTGCCACACAACAGGTATTGGGGGTCAGACCACGGTGAAATCGCTATCAAGTCAAACTTAGAGATTTTAAACAGGTGAAACAACAATCCAAAGAGGCAGACAAGTTCGACTGTTTCCATTTGTGGGCTTTTTCACAAGAACCCAGTTGTCAAGAATTAAGGGTGTTTGAATTCATCTTTATCTTTCAAATCCTTCATACTGTAAATTTGAACATATCAATGCATCCCCCTCCCCCATAGAAGCGTGAGGCTCTGGACATTACTGTTCCTTTCAAAAAGCACAGATCATCATGAGTTTTTCCTGGGTTCTTGTCACTTACTGTCTGTGGATCTGGGCCCAGTCAGCTTCCCTGTGTGTAGACCAGAACCACACACATCTCTCTGGACTGTGGGAGGATCCGCGGGAATCCTGTGTACACAGAAAGAGCGTTGTGACTAAGTAGCAGTATCAGCATCCTTGATCCGAAGCAGTACAAACTCCCTACTTTATTAACATGTTCCCCATATTGTTTTTAATTTTAACGTTCTCCATAATCCATACTCAAAACGTCAATAACTTTGGCCACCAAAAAGAGTACTGTACTCTTTAGATTAGACTTAGAGTGAACGAAAGTGAAAATTCAGAAGCAGACTTAACCGCGAGGCCTCTGGTAGCCAAATGGCAGACGCGGGAGTTACATACACGTGCGGGATGGAGGTTCACCTTCTTGAGACCAAGTCTCTTTCATATTTAAACAAAACTCCTTTGCAGCCGTTCAATGGTAGCGGGGAAACCGGCAAACGTTGGCATAGAGGACCAGCGGCCGGCTCGCTGGCTGAGCGCACGGTGTTCCACGCACCGATGGCCGTGCGCTCGCTTTGGCCGCGTGTGGTTACACTCTCTGCACACGGTGTGGCCCGCGCGTCGAGGATGCGTGGCTAAGCTTTGGCTCCACGCTCCTGCATGAACCCCCTAGAGACTGCTGTGGGGAGCTAGGTGCGGGGGCAGGAGAGGGGTCTCCACCTGGCGATAACAGTGGCCTCCATCTCTAGCTGGGTCTCCCCTAAACCTCCTCGTCCCTCCGAGGGGGCCTACCTTCTCATATCTGCGCTCTCGCCACCTGGCTAGGCTGGAGTGAGGTAGGATGGGCCGGCAACAACATTCCTCTCCTTGCAGCCCCCCGGAGCCCTGCAGGACAGACTATTCTAAGAAGCCCCCTTCCAATGACGGTGGCGCCCACCTCCCACCCAGAGTTTTAACTTCAGTTCTGAGAGGTCCGTTCCCCGCCCCCCCCCCCCCCCCAAATAAGTCTCCTCGGTCCCCTTCCCCCTTCGAGTATCTCATAAGCGGACCAAACGCTTTCATTTGCTTATTCAGCATTTTTATGAGCCTGATTTTGCTGTCTGTTTGTGCTGCCCCTGAGAAGGTGTCAAACACCCATTTTCATTGTATTTAGTCACCCAGGTGCCGAGCAGGCTTGAAAGAGTCAGCGGAAGGACTTACCGGACCGCACTGTCGCTCACTGGCCCGCACCAATCACCACGCTGCTTGTCCTCGGACCCTCCTCTTTGGGGGCGTGACCCTAATGAGTGATAGACGGAGTCGCCCGGCCCCGCTCAGCCCAGCCCACGTTGCTGCTTAGATTGAAATGCAGAACTCAAGCCTCTTTCATCGGGGCACAGACTTCCTTTTACTCCTTCCTTTTGCACTCTCGCCGCCTCCTCCTGGGGAGAAGCGGAGGCACCGGCGGCCCGGGGCAGCGACAGGCCGGGCCACTGAGGCCGTGAGAAAAGTTTCTCTCTGGGAGTGCGGAACTGGGGCCCGGTCGGTGTACTGCTCGGAGCAATGGGTGAGTGGCGGCGGGGGACGCTGTCAGAGCCGGCAAGGGAGGGAGGGAGCGAGCGGGCGAGGGAGGGAGGGAGCGCGAGGGCGCGCACTACTGAGCGCTCGCACTCTCCTTATTGACTTTGCTCGTGTTCATACAAGTTGTAGGACCCGCTAAGGGTCGGCGTCGCACAGCAGTTCAGTCTGAACGCTGGCTCCTGGGTTGCTGTTCATGCCATTTTCTGATTTTAAGAGAATAGAGGGGTGGCATCGGCAAGCCCTCCAGCCCTAGAGGCGGACCAAGTTTTCTTTCAATACACACACACACGCAAACAAAACAGAAAAAAAACCTGTGGTTTTCCCTGGCCCTTGTCTAATCGCGCAGGTCCCCGGGCGGGGCGCTGGGGATCAAGGGGCAGCGGCCCAAAGACTTTAGTGACGACCAGGCGAGAAGGGGCCGGTTGCTGGCATCAGGACCGATTTCCCCGCCTGCTTCGGAGACTTTTGAACGCTCGGAGCGGCCCTGCGTCTATTTTATTAGCGGCCATAGGCATCACCAGAATGCGGGAGGTGGTGGTCTGACTCTAGTGCGATGGTTTGGGGTCGTTTGGCTGGGCTCAAGGACCAAATGATTTGGGGAAAGCCGGGGTCCTTAGTCCGGGGCGGGTGCAACCGCCCTGCCCCCTGATGGGCGCGGAGGCCGAGTGGCAAGCGGCTGTCCCAAACTGCGGGTGCGCGTTCCCGCGTGCCGTGTGTTCATTTTGCAGAGCCAGCCTTTGGGGAGGTGAACCAGCTGGGAGGAGTATTCGTGAACGGGAGGCCGCTGCCCAACGCCATCCGGCTTCGCATCGTGGAACTGGCCCAACTGGGCATCCGACCGTGTGACATCAGCCGCCAGCTACGGGTCTCACACGGCTGCGTCAGCAAGATCCTGGCGCGCTACAACGAGACAGGCTCGATCTTGCCAGGAGCCATTGGGGGCAGCAAGCCCCGGGTCACCACCCCTACCGTGGTGAAGCACATCCGGACCTACAAGCAGAGGGACCCCGGCATCTTCGCCTGGGAGATCCGGGATCGCCTGCTGGCAGACGGCGTGTGCGACAAATATAACGTACCCTCGGTGAGCTCCATCAGCCGCATCCTGCGTAACAAGATCGGCAACTTGGCCCAACAGGGCCATTACGACTCATTCAAACAGCACCAGCCGGCGCCGCAGCCGGCGCTGCCCTATAATCACATCTACTCGTACCCCAGCCCCATCACTGCGGCCACCGCTAAGGTGCCCACGCCACCCGGGGTGCCCGCCATCCCTGGCTCAGTGGCCATGCCGCGCACCTGGCCTTCCTCCCATTCCGTCACCGACATCCTGGGCATTCGCTCCATCACCGACCAAGGTAAGGGCTCGAGGGCCGATGTGTGGATGTGCAGAGCCTCCCTCCGCACCCTAGCTGGGGTTTCTCTATCTGAGGCCTCCGGGCCCCCGTCCGTCCCACCACCGGAGGCCTTTTCCTTTGGAAATGTAAGCAGTCCTCCCAGGGGGTGTCCTGATCTCATTAACTTGAAATTCATGCCCTTCGTTTCCTTGCCACACACAGTCTCCTGCCTCATCTCAAACTACCAGACCCATAACATCCCCCCATCCCTAACACATGGTTCGCATTTTCCACCCTCCCCCGCCTCTCGCGCCACCGCAGCCTCAGACCGGCTCTCTCACTTGGAGAGCCGCGGCCGGGGCCGGACTTGGGGCGCAGCCCGGGAGGCCCGAGCCGGCGTGGGGCTGCCGGCTGCAGACACCGCTGCGGGCGGCTTGTTCGGGGATCAGATGCGGCCGCGAGGAGTCGGGCACCCTGTGGAAATTGCAGTATTCTTGGATTCTGGCAATCAGGCCAAATTTGCTCAGGCAGGAAGTTCAAATGTCACCTAATTGGTTTCATTCTTATGCTTCACTTCATTTTCCTCGGAAACCGAGGTCCCGAAGTTACTACTAGTAACCTGCATGTTACTGCATTGCTCATTCTGGGACTAATTTTCTGCTTTATTTCTCTCTCTCTCTCTCTCCCTCCCCTCCCCCTTTTATCTTAACAGTCTTCACTATATATATATATCTTAGGAAGTGGCACCAACCACCGCTGTGATGGAGCTAAAATGTATGGCGATTCCGTGCTGTCCTGTCTTCCGTTCTTTCCCGTCTCCCCCACGACTGCCACTTCCCTTTGGGGTACGCGGGTCCCAGGGAAGGCAAGTGGAAGTCTAGTCCCGGCATGTTTTCAGGGGTGCCACCCCGCTGTTCCTTTCCTTTCTCATCCTTGACCTTGCGGTGTCGTGAGTGTCTTTTCTGCTTGGTAAGAACCGTTCCCCCAGCCGTCCTGCTCAGTCGGGCTTCCGCAGGAGACCCCCGTTTGTTTTCTTTTACTGCGTTGTTAAAACAAAACACGGCGTTAACTTCTTTCTCGGTAGGGAAAAAAAAGTCAAACTGCCCTAGACGCTGAATTTAAATAAGGCAGAGATACAGAGCCTACCTTCTAATTTCTCAGCCAAAAGCCTAAAAAGCACAGAGGGAAAATGAAATAGAGACGGGGGAAATAGTTCTTTTAATTATTTCCTGCCTTTCTCGGTTGCCACCACGCTGGCACAATTATCTTTTTAAGTAATTAAAGCAGAACGCTGATTTCTCATCTTCTTGTTTTCTGACTGCGAATTTACAAGATCCTTCTAAGAGATCAGTTTTGTCTTATTCTGAACTGGTTGGAGCTTTAGCTGGAGAGAGTTTGCCCTTGATTTATAGGATAAACTGACCTCACTGACATTTAAAGGAAGGCCCTGCGCATGGGAAAGTGTGAGATCAGCAGAAAAGGGGGCTCGCAGGGGGATCTCAATTTCTTAAGATAACTTCAGGCTTGTGCCCACCGATTGCCTTTTGTCTGGGAAGGCAAAGAGAGACTGGCAGTTCAGCACCAAAACACTGTTTCCTGGTGCAAATTAGAACACAATCTAATTCTTTGGAGAGGGGGAGGAATAATGAAAAAAGACTGACAGAGTTGAAAAGAAAACTTTCCTTCCCTAGGGATCCTACAATCAGACCAAATGTCAGTTGGAAAAGTATTGGCTTATGGAGAGGAGCAACTTTTCATTCTAGATGTTGTTGATTCTGCATGCCAGCTTTAAACAACCTGTTTTCTGACAAATCTGTGAATCTAAAATGATTATATGATCACCCCGTGGAAGCACTGTGTCAGATGCAAATGTTTAAAATCAAGTTGTAGTGGCTTTGTCAAATTTAGGTCCTACACCCATAGGTCCCAAAGACAAAACACATTGCTTCCAGTCTTTAAGTATCTTCCTTTTAAAATGGCACTTTGTCACTTAAAGATGCCAGTGATTCAATATGCACAACCCTAAGTATTGTGGTAATCACTTTACACCATATAATTTTCTTCGCATCTCTGTTAAGAACATAAAGGATAACTGATGATTTTACTTACTCCTGTTTCAAAACACTTAATCCTACTTTCATTTTCTTAATCGTCTATTTCATTAAAAACACACACACACACAAAAACCTCTCTAACCTTACCACTGACATAGGTGGCATTTACAGCGGTAACTGTAGTATTTGTTTTTTGAGTCATATGCACATAACCTCACATATTTAGTGTGTAGAGATAGAGCATCAAGGGTTTGACCCACACAAGGCAGAAAACCTACGCACTTATATTTTGCATATGTATTGCAGGCATCATTTAGTTATTTGTTTGCAAAGGACTTTGCAAGTCTTTTGTTCCATCTGTTGACATAAAAAAGTGAGGACTTTTCTGAATGTCTTTGAGTACCAGCACAGGCGCGGTGAGGCCAGGACACTCCTCTCTCCATTTTCAGTCCCAGACTCTTGTCAAGCCCCAGTCGGCCCTGGGTCAGGGTGGGGAGAACCACGCATCCGACTTCACGGATTCTTTCCCAGATTTGGGAATACTGGGGGGCAACTTTCAGGCCCCTTCCACTCATTTCCCCGGGAAGCGAGGAGGGAGGTGGAACTCAAAGGCCGGTTGAAAAAGAAAAAGCGGCCTCCTGGCAGGCGTGGGTGAGAGAGCTGGGAAAGGCCTACCCGAGGCGAGTCCGCTCCACCAGCCCGGGCCGGGAGCGGAGAGGCGGCGCCCGGGCCCAGCGCCCCGGGAGGCCGAGGGCAGGGGCCGCTGAGGTCCGGGCGCGGGTGCTCGCGGGGGGCGCGTTCGGGTCGCGTCTCAGGCGGGGGCGCAGGGTCGGAGCTCCGGCTGACTCCTTCTCCTCCTCCCAGCAGTGAGCGACAGCTCCCCCTACCACAGCCCCAAGGTGGAGGAGTGGAGCAGCCTGGGCCGCGCCAGCTTCCCCGCCGCCGCCCCGCACGCGGTGAACGGGCTGGAGAAGGGAGCCTTGGAGCAGGAGGCCAAGTACGGGCAGGTGAGCAGGCGCGGGCCGCCGGCGGCCGCGGGCGGCGGGGTTGGGCGCTGCAGGACCCCAGGCCCCTTTCTGGACCTCGACCGAGGGGCAGCCCAGGCCGAGGACCCGTCGCGGCCACGAGCCCGATGCCCGGTTGCCCGGTGCGGGACAGAGGCCCGACCCTCGAGGGCGCTGTGGAGGCCTCGCCCCGCGCCGGGCCGGGTGCCTGGGAGGCGGCTCCCCGGGCGCGGCCTGGAGGCCCCTGCAGGCCTCTGGGGCCGGTGGAGCGGGGAGGCCGCGCCGGAGCCTTCCTGCCGCTCTGCTCGCCGGCGCTGCAGGGACGGGCAGGCGCTCCGGGAGGGCCGGGCCAGCGGCCTCCTTCCCGCCGAGCGCCTGCCGAGGTTGGGCCGTGCGCACGAGGCCGCGGGGCCCACGCTCGGAGCTGTTGCGCGCCCTGGCTCCCTGAACACAAGCCAGCGGGCCGGTCCTGCGACAGCGAGAGGAGGGCAAGCTGATAAACGCAGTAAAGTTACCATTGCCCCAGAAAAGGTCACGTCGGCATCTCCCAGGGGAGGTTAGTGAGAAAACCTCAAATTATACGGCCTGGCTGTGGACCGTTTAATTTCTCTTTCCCTCTGTCCCTCCCCCAACTCTCAAAAAAAAAAAAATTAAAACACCCGTGGTTTTTTTTTTTTTCCTGAGAAAAACTACGCAACCACACCAACAAAAATCCAAGAGTTTTGAGTCTAAATTCATCACCACGCTGGAGTCAGGAGCTCCAAGCTCTCACCCAAAGCCGCAGACCTTAAAGCAGCGAAAGCTTTCTTTGAGCAGACCTGAGTAGGTTTGCGAATTTCCTAATACCAAACTCCAATTCTAAAGCCTCAAAATACCCAGTTTTCGTTTTATTATTTTGAAGTCTTAAAACTTTTAATGTTTTCTTATCTGTTAAAATCAGCTCTTTAAGTGGAATGGAACTTGTTACTTTTATTCGCTTGGGAAAAAATCCTACTCGTTATTTTCTCTGACAAACTCCATTTCCACGTCCTCTTCCCTCCCTTATTTTGTTAAAATAGTCAGATACGTATTAGTAGCTCTCCTATGACAAACATCCCAGAAAACAGCAGCAAGGAGAGTCCCTTTCCTGAGTCTGTTTCTAGAATGTCAATGAGAAATTATAAGAAAGCTTGTCGTTTTCTTCGACAAAAGGGCCTGTAATTGGTAAGGAACAGGCAGTATGTACAATGGTTAGGAGCTTTCATCTTCAGGCACCACCACCGCTTAGGCAAGTTATTTAACCTTTTAGAGCCTTCATTTCTTCATCTGTAAAACGGGGAAATAGTCCCAACCTCAAGAGATGTTGACAAGAGTCAATGAGATAATGCAACCATATGGCACACACTGAACATTCATTAAATATTACCTGTGCTTACAAATGTCGGTCAGAGATTGACTTTTAAAAACAAACTTCTTTTTTAAGAGAATACTTTGTTCAGAGAGCTCATTGTCAAAAAGAATCAAGGCATTTCGTTACAAACAATAGAAAGAGTGTATATAAAGTGCCTAGTATTCATAGTAGCTAGCATTTATAGGTGCTCAGTAGGTTTTATTGGGTCATCATTTCCTGGAATAACATCGTGAAGTATAGAGTTGAGAAATAGTCTGTAATTCCCAGATATTGTTGATGAACCCAGTTTAAAAACAAAGCAATGTCATAATCCCAAAATCTCTATGATTATTTTTATTTTTACTCTCTTGAATTATAGACTTAGCATTTAAGCTTGTTTAGAAATGGTTAATTTATATATACACCTCAAACCTAAACTGATCAATTTAAAATAAAAATAGGACACTTTCAAATAATCTACTCTGTATATTCTGAAGATTAAAAATCTATTACATTTTATACACTGAATATTAAATCACTAAATTATCAGATTTATAAGAGCAAGTAACTTAAATGTGTTCAAATCAGTATTGTTTTAAATACTTAGAACAAGTTAAATTTTTTTCTAGAAGAAGATATTTGAATCAAACTTAAATTTGGAAAGTTCTTAATTGCAATATGCTAATCTTCTGCATTGCCATGTAATAAAATAATTCAAATGATATAAAATTTCCAAACCTGAAAAGTTTAAGCACAATGAAATTGGTAGCTACTCTATTGTTATCAAAATAGTGCTTAATGCTGAAAGTGTGCTAAGTGGACACAAACTTAGGCTGTGTCATTTTGTGAGCAATTTTGGAATTTAGACATTGTTTTCCATGAGGGTAAAATTATACATTAATACTTGCTCATGAACATGCAAAGATAAGTTGTGTTGTATATGTATATGTGCATTTCTCATACCAATATTCAAAGGGCAGCTTTATTTTTACAAGTTACTTTTCAAAATGTTGTAAGCATATGTACATTTTTACAACCAAAATGTAAACTCAGGTAACAATTTTTCTCTATTTGTATTATGAACAAAATTTGAAAGTCTTCAGCAAAAAAAAATTCTAAAAGTTTTTGCACATAGTGCTTTCAGGGCATTTACAGTTGTTATCAAATAGCGCCATATTGTATGATCCTAGTTTTATTTTAGTATATAAAGGAAGAAATTGAGAATTCAGAATCATAGGACTTACAGAATAATCTTTTCCCAGAAGACACCTGTAAAATTACCAAAAGGGCTGAATTGACAACTGATTATAGGTACTATTGATTACTGTAATTTGGAGTTTCTACTTTCAGCTTAAACTGCAAAGAAAGATGTCTGCTTGCTAGTAATTAGAACCTTATGCACATTTCAGCTATACACACACCTATCTTTTGTTCTTAAAATATCTAGTTTAGAATATTCAAACTTGTCTTACACATTAATGTTACACTGCAATCAATGTTATATGGTGCCTTCGGGAGTTCTTATTGTCTACCTCTGAGGTTAGAAGAAAAAGAATACTTATTTATTTTGGCTTTTTTTCTCCCGCATTTAATATTGGGCTAGAACTCTTTAATCTCTTGTGTTTTGAATGGTAACAATGCTCCCTGGTTCCTAAGAACTGGTTGTCTTCTGCTGAAAGCATTAAACCTCTATTGAATGCAATTGCATGGCAAAAAAGCATATAGGAAAACATGGGGTGGGAATATATCTACCCTTATATGTGGTACTTAGTGAATCAATGCCTCGTTTTATTTAAACAGTTTATAAACTGTTGGATAGTTCTTGAAAAATTTTCTACACTTGGGTATACTTTCTCAGAAAAAAATGTGCATATTTGGTATTCTAATTAAAGTGATCTGAATGGTAGATTTATAAGCCTTGAGTATCTTCATTTTTGGATAGTGTATATTAACTCAGACAGCAAGTTTAATAGAACATTAGCTACAAATTAAGATGTCAGAAATGGAGAATAGTCTATAAATACTTGAACTTAAGAAAAAGTTCAGAGTTAAACAAGTTGTGAAAATAGTTGAATTTTGAGACATAAATTAATCTGAAATTCTTATGGAACATTCATTTGTACATTGTATTTGAAATAAAGATAGTACTTCAGAATCCTGCGTATAATTTTCCAGTGCATTATTTTTGAAACTGGCCGTCCTTGCAGACATACTGTTCTTGTAAAAGTATAAATGAAGATGCACTGGGTTTTTCTTCATAGCAAATAAATTAATTTTGTGTTAGAAATTTTATAATTTTGTAGAGAATGCAATCTTAGGCAAATACCAATAGTCTTTGAAATTCATAATGTTATCTATTATTAAAAACATTCTTTGATCTGGTTAGATTTTAACTATTAGTATTTTAAAACAAAATTTATGATTATGTATCAGTAAAATGTGTCATATAAAATACCAAAAAAGTGATTTAAAATTTTTTCAAGGCTACATCAATTTTAAAAACATTTGGAAACATAAAATTTAGAAAAAAATTTAAATAGCCGCTTTTCATTACCTAGAGATATTTAGATCTGCAGTGTGATAACTAAGCATAATTAAGATCCTTTTGAATGGATGTTGAAACCATATTTACAACCGTCACTTCCTCTGTCAGATTTGTTTTACTAGGTCATTGCGTAATGCATTGAGAAGGGTAGAACCAAAGTCAGAAAAGTCATTTCACCAAAAAAAGAGAAAAAATCTTGTTTATTTTCATATCGGAACCTTTTTCTTGCTTCGGATGTCAAGGTTGAAATTCTAGGTGACGCACGTCTCTATTTGTGGCTAACTCTACTTTATTATAAGCCAAGGTAAACTCCTTTTATCATAAGAGGAGGACCAGATAGAACTGAGAAGTGAATGAAAGATTGTGGGTAGAAGACTTGGCACTGCTATTTGCATTTTCTTCAAGACAGAAAATGTTGGGTAGACAATTCCCAGAATGTGAAAACCAGTCTATAACCTCTAATCGCCAGACAGTTGTCACGCCAGTTTTTTTCGTGGTCACAAGTGTTTGGATACTAATGCATTTCTTTTTTCTCTTGGGGGTGTGGGTGTGGGGGGTAATAAGTGGAACAACCATAAATCAAATAATGAAATGGCTAAGCTAGAACTTTTATTAACCTTTTCCAACAGCTTTATTCATTTTGCTTACAGTGTAATGCTTGTTCTGTGATAAAGCGTGCCTAGGTTTTTTGTTTTGTTTTTAAAGCAAGAGTATCACATCTTTTGCTTTCAAAAGGCTGCACCAACAAGTGACGATGAAATGCCTATGACGTGTCCTGTTTTGTGGGGATATGAGATGACTAAGGCTAGTCCCTGTCCTCAAACTGTTTACAGTCTCGCTGTCAATACAGCTTCTCAACATATTCATTTAAAAACATATTTTTTAAAACTGGTAAATGTACAGTTCTGACATTTTAGAACAAGTGAAATGAAAACTCATACTTCCATTCTTTCTTGCGATAACCTTAACTAGACTACATTGCATCTTGCGTATTTTTTCTGGACTATTTCCTTTAATGTCAATGAGATAAAATCTGTCTTTTTCTAAAAATATTCAACAAAGCAAGTAACTTACTTCTTCCAGGATATGCAATTTAGTCTATTTTACTTTGTCTTAGTAAATCTTGTTCTCAAAGTTAGGTGGAAGAGAGTTTGCTTCAGGGAAGACCCTTGTACGTCCCTTAGAGGAAAGGATCCTCATGACTTTCATGGAAGAACCACATGAAAAAGGGGTTGATGGGTTGAAATCTTATTTATGGAATCTTTAGGTAAAGTCATTTTCAAAAATGAGATTTCCATTACATGCCCATTGCTGGGGTTTCATTTGGAAAATTTGTTTACTCTTCCCTGGGGTTTCCATATGTTGGTTGATTTATAAATCATATTTACAATCCAATTAAATAGAGTAATTTAGCATGTTTGCTCCCACTATATTTATGGTGTGCATTTGGTAGTCTCTACTCAGCCTAACTAGCTTCTCAGATTAATTACATGCCCTTCACTGAAAACGTTAAACAGATTTGGAGAGTTTCAGTCATGTGCTCTTTCACTGGACAGAATAAACAAACATCAGTGCTACCTACAGTTGGTTTTCCTTTGCGGTGGAAAATTTTACTCTTTCAGTGATTGCTTCATAAATAACAATTACTTTACCCGGTAGAGATTTATATCTTTTACTAATGTCATGTTTCAAAATTAATAGTGAGAAAATTGATGTGTTTATTGAGTCACCAGAAGGAAGGGATAGCGAAGGTGGCAGGTACGTTTTAAAGCAGATTTAGTTCTCATCTTCTTATTCCATTTTTTTCTAAATTTCTAAATCTGAACTTTAAAAGTAAAAAGGAGAATTAATACAAAACTTTTTCACTCCAAATCCAGGTCATAATTTAACCTGAGGGAAAGCTAAGAGCTATTTTTATACTGTTTAAGTTTAAAGATTTCTATCTTCCTTTTTTTTTAAGCAAACACTCCCCTTGCCTTTTTCTACAAGCTGAGGAGGTCAAACCTCTCCCCGCTTCCCTTCCTACCCTTCCTTTCTGTAATATGGCGGGGACTGCATCACTAACATGAGCCTAAATATGTTGTGGATTTTACTGAACTTTGAAAGATGTAATACTAATAGGAATAATAACATAAAAGCAAGCTTGGTGCCTTAAGTATGAGAAACTGGACAAATATGGAAAAAAATCAGTAGTGTTTTTTACACTTGACAAACAAATGTAGTCATGGAATAAGTAAGACACCTGAAGGTAACTTGGGCCTAAATCCAATGTCCTGCCTGGCCTGCGTCCCGGGAGCATTATCTAAGAAAAGAGTCCAATCCAGCCGGGTTCCTCAGCGGGAACATCTCTGGGCAGAACGAAGTGGGTCCATGTAAGGGGACTGTAGGCATTGAACGTTTACTTCAACAGCTGAAGAGCCCAGAGTAAAGGGGTCTCATCAAAGAGCAATGGTTCCACGGGCAAGGGTGCAAGGGGAGGAAAGGGAAGATGACAAAGCAAGCATTTCAGAGAGCACTGTAATTTTGGATGATAGAACAAATACAGAGAAAAGAGAATGGGTAGGAAAATTTAGCTGTGATGAAAAATAGAACTCACCAGCACATTTTTTATGCTAACTAGAACATAGTTTCTGTCACGTATAATATTCAGTAGTCTAACCTTATGTACTTGTAAAACATTAAGCAAAAGTTTTTATTATTTTTAAAGTAATTTTGACCTTAACATTTTAATAATAACATTCTTATTTTATGATTATTGGTATATTGACATCAACATATTGGCATCAACAGTTTAAAATATTAATTAAAGCTAGAAGGGAATAGGTCAAATAAAGATGCGAACACTTTCCCATAACTGAATTGGTATCTTTCAAAAGGAATTTCTCATAGGTTATTGGGAAAATGCTAAATAAACGTGACCAGAACTATAATCTCTATGCAATGCTAGATTTCTTCTGCAATTTGATAACTCTCTATCTTCGTTCCATCTGCTGACAGCCTTAAAGTGTGTCTCCTTTGAGCCATTCTCTAATGAGCCGTTCTCATAAAGGGGGAGAAAAGGCTTCTTTTAGAAGTTAAGAAAGAGAATGAAAATTTAAGACTGAAAATTGGTTCTAGAAGAGTAAAGAATCTTTTACTAGAAAAGATGCTCTAATTTGAGCTTAAATTGCACCTATCTTTTAATTGTCCAGGAAAAGTAGCATGATTTGCTACAGAGGATCCTGCATCAGACAGGGGTGATAACTTCTTTTAACACATGGCATTGACTTGCTAATTGGCTTAGCGTAAATGGCTAAATTCCTTAATCTATATTCTTGTGTATGAAAAGAGGATAAGATTTCATTTATATTAAACACCGATGTGCAATGAATTCTTTGTTAAAAAAATATAGCATCACCCTTTGGGACATTTTAATTTCAATTGAACATTGTGTTGTACTCATGATATATTATCTTGTAATTAGTATAAGCTCAATAGGTTATAATGAGCTACGATTCATCAGTCCTCTTTATTTGATAAAATGTGTTGGATATTTCTTGGTGCTTGGGACGTAGGACATATTCCAGAAAACTTAGGTTCCTTTCCCCTTGCCCATTTTTCAAAGAACGGGCACTCTGACACACAGAACATGAAATGTGTGTTCTTATAAACCGAGGACACAAGGTTAACCCCTCTACTTTTATTCTTATTTTGTCAGAAATCCATTCTCCATGGATTACTCTAAATTGAGAAGGTCATTTTTGAGACCTCATCATCACATTCTCAAAGATGTGGAAGTGAAGATAACAACCCAGTTAACTAAACTAGAAAAGAATTTCTATGTTGCAGTTGAATCGGAAAAAGTATCTAATTAACATATGTCCACTTTTCTTACCTCTAAGAATTAAATTGGTTTTACTACTAATAATTCTATTATTTACATTATACTTTCACTAGGACACATGTTGATACATTAATTCATTCACATCACTACCAGGAAACAGGATTTACTCTTTATTTCTAAATAATGTAGAAGTTGAGGGGAAAAAATGCTCCTCAGAAGGATGCTGAGTGTTCATGCCAGAATCAGGATTAGAAATCAGGGTGTTTTTGGTGTTGTTAATAGTAACGATACCAACAATAATTTATTGGGTGCCAAGAGAGCACTGGTTTCTAGGCAGACTTGCCTGCCAGAGCAGCTACATTTTGTTTGCAAACTATGATTTTACATTTAAATTCATTTCAAAAGATTTATCCATGTAGCTTTTAAAAGTTCACGTCACAGGGCCCCAAAACTTTGCGAGCCGATTTTCCAATTTCAAAACCATGTATATGCAGTTGTTTTTATATTCAAACAGACAGTCTCTTTTTTGACAAAATAGCTCTGGAAAAAATGCCCCCAATCTTCACTTAAAAACCCTTACAAGGCAAAATGCCCGATTTTGCATGTCCTTTGTCCAACAGTCATTTTCAACTTGATGTTTTAAAATATGGCCCATGTTTTATTTAACAAAGGTTGTGCTCATTTGGAGTTTCTAAAGTGACGGCCCATGGTCCGTGCCCCTCTTTACTGAAAATGAAAGCTACCCCAGCCAGGCCCTTCACAGACGCCTCAACAAAAGAGCCAAACAAAACCCACGTCTGGGGAAGGTTGACAGCGGCATGCGGAGAGCTCAGCAGATCTGAGAGTATTTAATCACACTAGCCCTTTCCTCCCCTTGCATTTCCATCCTGTAATTCCACTAGCAAAAGCAAATACTGTGAATTTTCTGGGTTCAGCCTCCTCAAAACTTTTGTGGAAAGAATCACATCCCGTCTTTTGGCATTATGTTTGTTTAAGTACAAAGACTGTGAGTGCATTTAGAATACAATTAAGGTCAAATCTAAAAAACATCAGAAAGCAGAGTCAGAATATTGTTGGCTTCTCCTACTCAGTACTTACATTCTGCTTCTTTCTAAGAACCCGTGAAATGTCAACTGCTATAATGTGATGATTTTCACCTCTTCTCTTTTCCTGCTCCTCATAGGCACCAAATGGTCTCCCAGCTGTGAGCAGTTTTGTGTCAGCATCCAGCATGGCTCCTTATCCTCCCCCGGCCCAAGTGTCGCCTTACATGACCTACAGTGCTGCTCCTTCTGGTTATGTTGCTGGACATGGGTGGCAACATGCCAGCGGCACCCCACTTTCCCCCCACAACTGTGACATTCCCGCGTCGCTGGCGTTCAAGGGAATGCAGGCAGCCAGAGAAGGTAGTCACTCTGTCACGGCTTCCGCACTCTGATGGGAAATTCCATCTGCAGCAGCTTCACCGGGTCCCCCTCTCAGCACGCCCCCCCCCCCCTTCCCTGGTCTCGGATCCCACCCCTCCTGCCCGCCAACCCTACTGCCTCGAAAGCTGGCTTTCCGGACTCACATCCTTTGTGCTGATGACACTTAAGTACTTCTTGCCATAACTTCTCTCTCTCACAGAAAACCTGACATGACTTTAGGGTTTAAAAACAAAAGCAATGCTAAGGATTGAATGAGACATTTGTGTTGCCCACACACTGTTGTAACGTAGTGAAGAAACCTGCACCCCTCAAAGGGCTTAAGAAACTTTTTAAACTAGTCTTTGGTGAAACCACATGTGTATATTTATTCTAAATCAACCTGAACTTTTGAAACGTGCAATTGTTGAGATTTTGCAAAATCAATAAAGGAAAATACATATAGAAAAAAGTTATGCTACACCCTCTAATCAAATAAGGTGACCAAATAAGCCTTACTTCATCATTAGGAAACCAATCAATAATTGACTTGTTTGAGTGATCCTTTGTTCATTTTTAAGAGATGACTGATTTTGTTGGAAAATATATGTATAACACAAGCAATATCTGAATTTAGCTCCTCCTCGTGTTTTGACTTGGTTCCAAATACGATAATGTTTATATTTTCTATTAGTTTGTAAATATGGACTCTGGATGGTGCATTTGTGTTTTCATCCCATGGGACATCCCCCCCCCCCCCCCCCCACTTCTCTCTTTTTTTCTTTCTTTTTGCAAAGGTGACTTTCTGGCAATGTCTTTGTCTCTGTTTGGTGGTGGGCTGCTCGGGCTCCTGGACCTGGACTTGCCCCAAATTTTGTGTGTGCAGTGAAGGCTTCAGCATCTCATGAAGGACATATTCTTTCTGCAGCAGAGAACTCAAAAAAACATAAAACAAGCCAGTCTCCCATTTTGTATCCTAATCAAACAACACACATGCCAAGCGTATAAAGACAAGAGGGTGGAAAATATCTGACCAAGAAGGCTCTAAAGGAAGTCACTTAGAAACTTAAGTTTAATGTGAAACGCTTTGCAAAGACATTTAAAATGAACTTTACGTTAAGAAAACCACTGTGAAACTAAATTGTACTGTTATTGTTGGCTTACCTGTGTGTTCAGCAATCTCAGCCCAAAATTATGTTGTAATTTAAAGAAAATGGAAAATTCTGCTCTAATGAATGTAAAAATGGCTTGCTGTGAAGTTTACATGGTTGTACAGAAGCGTGTTTCACATATAGGTAAACTGGTGGTGGGATTAGAAATACAAATGCTATTTAATTTTTAAAAATTCCCTTTATTCAATTTTTGGAGTTACAGGACATAGTTTAACTGATAAATCTTTCTAGACCAATTTGTTTTTCACTTTAAAGTTAATAATGGAGCTGTGGGGTATATGTGTGTATGAGCGTGTGATTATGTGTTGTATTTTAAAACAACTGATTTTCCTGGGTAAAATTCTACAGTTTTTTTTTTATCTCTTTTGTTTAGAAATTTCTCTCTGCTTGGCGATATAGGCTTGAAAATACGTTTTTAAAACATTGGTATAACTCATCTATTGGAAAATTAATATATTGCGAGTTTTTTGGTATTAATTCTGTGCAATAACTAAAAGGGCACATCACTAGATATGGACGTTAAAGACCCACTCGCTGAGTGATTTTGATGTCTTCCTGTCTGTGCTGTGCACAGGCTACATGGCACTCCAGTTCCGTCTCATCGGTTTCATGGCTTCATTTACAACTCAGATGGCTAGATCAGCTAAGCTTTCAAATCTCTAGGATATAAACAGTAAGCGGATTTCTGACATACAAGTTATGTTCGAGAAGCTGCTTTTTTCAAGCAGCAGATAGCTTGTAGAGAGCTTTGAGCTGCATTTATTTCTAAAGCGACCCGAAATTCAGTGCTACAAACAGAGGATTATAACTTCAGGAGAAGAATAAGCAGAAGGAGCAGATGAACTCTCAGGGCCACAGTCTTCCTTTGATGTTGTAAAACTCTTATTGACATCTGGAGTTCCCAGTCTGGTGAGAAAATAGACTATAAACCGAATGGAACAAAGGTACCAGTCCAATACCTTAGTGGAGACTTTAAAACCATACCATACAGGGACTCTCCTGCCGTCCAGAAAAACTGACATAAGGTACAGAATTATTCCTTATCAAATGTTTGTAGGTGGCTATTAGGAGTCTTTAAAAAAAAATATCAATCATTTGTAAGGAAACACAACTAAATGTTATTTTCTTTATCTAAGTTAAGAAATCTCTTGTTATTATGCTATTTATAATTTTTTTCTGGTTCTTGTATTTTTAAAAGTCTAAAGTTAACAGTATCAAAGTTTTCTTCTTTTACTTTTCTTCTTTTCCCCAAGTCTTTTCTTAGCAACAGTAAATTCACATGGAGTAAACTAAAAAAGACTACAGAAAGCCCAAATACAATTTGCTATTCAAAGCAAATTATGATTTAAAGCTACTTTTAAAAATGAGAGAAGAAAAATGGGATAGGATATGGGGTTGGGATTGTTTGATTTTTAAACATTATTATTATTGGTTAATGTTGACATATTTCCTCTGTTTCTTAGGGGGTAAAAGTGTTGTTTTTAAACTGGCAAATGCACTCTTCAGAGATCCTTTTCCACCCCATGCACATGGAGAGGTAAAGGGTCAACGTCAGGGCCTCTATGCAGGCCGTCCTCTCCTTCCTAGGATACAAGAGCATTACCTGCAAGATACAATGCAGTTGCACAGCAGACACATTCTTATTTCTCTTGTTTTTTTCCTACTTTTAATGACCCTTTTATTGAATATTGGGCTGAAATATAAGTTAAAAAACATGTTGGAAAGGATGTACAACTGAAGGCTGTGTATGTATATACAGTATGTCAAAAAGCCTTTATTTTTATACTTCAAATGCTCTAAATTAATAAAAAGTAATAATTACCATGTTATCTTTTATTTTTTATTTTTCAAATGCTTTGGTGACATAGCCTCATGGTAGAAATATCCCATAGGAGTAGGTAAGAACAGGTGTCATCTAGAGCATGCAGATCCTTTTGTTGATTTTAGCTGCTGAAGGAGCATCATTTCAAGGTGAAGATAGAAAATCAAGTTTGGTTATATAAAGGCCAACAAGATATTTTTTGACGTGCATGTTAGTACAGGGATCTTTGGAAATGCTAAGAATGTACTTCTGCTTGGAAACATTTTTCCCTTCATGAGACATATTTGAACTCTGCAGCAGCAGGTTTCACACCTGAAGCTGCCGCTTAAAACTAGTAACCTGGAAATGCAGTTTTACTCTAAACATTTTTTTTAAGAACGGCCTGGGTAAGAGTTCTGAACAAAGATATTGGGATGCAAATGTAGACAGCACAAAATGGCCCAAGGAGGGCTTCCAATTTGTGATTTGACATGAAAATATTTCAGCAAAAAACTCATTTTCAAATGGACCTATGTGAAGGAAAGTAGTTTGATACAATTTCATATTTTCTATTTTTCATAAAAGACTCCAAATCATGATTTTAAAATAGGACCTGCTTTAAACAACAGTGAAAAATATAAAGTAGCTTTAGGAAAATATAGCTGAGATGTATATTATTACTAAAGAAAACCAACAGATTTACATTTTTACATAAAACCTAACATTCTTAAAAGGCTATTTTAGTGCACTTTAAAAGTATTTTCCCGTCCCCTTTAAATATTATTTATGGAAGAATTTAATTCCTTATAAAAACCCTTTAAATTTTTTTTTTTTTTTTTTTTTACTTTAAGCATTTCTTGGCCTTCTGGGAAAAAATAATGATCAATACAGTGAATTTTCACTGTGAAGTGGTTTAAGAGGAACATAGGTCACAAAATTTATATTGCTTTTATGAAATATACCTGATTCTATGCTATTCTATATTCAGTTTACATATCTCATTGCTTCATATGATTTTTTCTTCTCACAGTTTTGTGGACATGGCTAAAACTACAATCTAAAATTACTTAGAGATAAGTTTGGAAGTATCAAAATAGGTTTTATTCTTGAACAAACTGTTTTCCCCTTTAGAATTGTATATAATGGTGTAATTATAATTAATAATTGCATCAGCTTAGCTGATTGATAGGCTCTCCTTCTCATGGTGCTGTATAGGAAATATCCATTATTTCAAGGGGGGGAAACACTTCCTAGGCAATCACCAGTTCTCCTGAAGCCATGAGTAGGAATATTCATAAACCAGCAGCATGACTGCACCACCTAGAAAAGAAAAGAGCTGGTTTTAATGGCAAACCCTGTGAAAAAGTATCATCTTTCCCACTAGGTTTCTGAATCCGTGAAGTCATGCAACCTATTGGGCAGGGGCTGGTTGGAATCATCAGTTCTTGAGCAACAATACAGAGATATAAAACTATTGTGGAAAATACTCTGAGCAAAATCAAGACCATGTTGAATCTCCAAATACGTTTTTTCCCCATGAGTTTCTGTAACTTTCATCATTCCTCATCAGATTCTTTTTCAGGCACTTTTAATTTTTAAAAGTAAATAAATATAGACACATTTAGTCATGTAAGGGCATGTGACTTTCCTGCAAACAGAAACTTCCAGATTCTTCATATGTAGGCAAAGGATTTATCTTTTTTAGTCCATAATTAGCATTATCGGATTGCATTCAAGAAGGAAATCTCTAAGATGGTGCTTAATGGATGAGTCTGTTTTTCTCTTACAGCTTTCAAACTGGATTGCAATGTGAAAAATAGCTTCTGAATATTTTAAAACTCTGTACTGCAAAACTTAGCTGGCTTTCACCCTCCTTTTGTTGTCATTTCTTCTATCTACCTCAGATATATATGGATTGCACTTGAAAATTTGGTAGTAGGGGTTGGGTGTCATAAGACCACCATTTTTCAAGGAAGAGAAGAGTTATATAACTGGCTGCAAAGAGGCTTTCTATGTAAAACATCAACAGGAATGTGATACAGGAAAACAAGCACCAAGGCTGCTGAATATCTACACATTGGGAGAAGCATTTGTATGTGGATGATTTTGTGTTCTATCTGATGCAGTAGAGGGCACATGTCCTGTGCCCTTTACAACAACCTCTATTTGTCCTCTCATGTCTGTCTGAAAAATATTATAAAATCAAACTGTGGACAAATATCCTGAGCACAACTTAGAGAAGACTTGGCTGCATAAGCAGAAGATTGATGTCTAACAGAAAGAAATAGGACTTGATTTTGATCTTAGTTATTTTGTACATACTGCCATGTGCTTTTTTTTTAATCTACAGGCTGCACATGTTTGTGTAACCGTATACCAAAGATAATTATCTGCCTGTAATTTTCATTTTTAACCCATGAAGATACTCTATCAGACCCCTCTCAGCTGCTGTAGCCCTCTCGGTACTCTGTGAACGAAAAGGACTCACGACAGCTGCCTGTTAATATGTATGTAATTACTCTGTTTACCCTTATTAGCTGTTCACAACGTAAGACAAGAACACACAGATTTGGGTTAGTTTTCAGCCTAGACATATTTGGAGTTTAAACTACAGTCTTCGAGATTCTCCTTTCATGGGAGGTACCTGATCGTTAGGCACAGTGAGCTGCTAAGGCTGTTATGAAAATAAGATGGGATCCTTCTCTAGAACAAAGGATGAAAATTCCAGGTTCACCTTTCTTTTCTTTTTTACTGTCTCTCTCTTTAAAAAAAAAAAAAAATTCTTAGCCTTAACTCAAAAGTCTTTCCTTTGAAGTTACTTAGGACTTGCACGTTTGGAATGAGAGTGGAGGCCAGGTCCTTGAAGGAGATTTCCAGTTGTTCACAGTTTTGTTTAATCTGGACAGTGTGTCCACAACAACACTTTCCATTGGATTTGACACCACAGCAACTCAGGACACCTCATGCAAAAACATTTAAAAAGCCAACCAAACATTTGCAAGCCTCTAACAAAACTTGGGGTCAGATTATTTAAGAGTTTTGGATTAAGGTTCCAGTCAATTACTGTTTTACCTCAACTCTCTCTGGCCACCACTCTTTTCAGGCCTATCCCGTCATGAGAAAGCTGGGTTAGGGCCAATCCTATGATTTTCTCTAATACTAGTCTACTAGCAGGTTTTTACTGTGTGGTGAAGGAAAAACACCACATACTTGCAGAGAGAGTTGCACAAAATCACCAATATTCTTTATTATTGGGTTCGTTTTTACACATGGGCCAATGACTAGCAGAAGGCAGGTCTGAATCTCAAAGGCGAAGCAAAATCCATGCTTAAAAGCCTAGAAAGGTTGGGACAGATGGATCGGGAATTGTGGAGGTGTTTTCTAAATACATGAAAGTGTGAACAGTTCACCAGCTTCCATTTACAGACTGTAGGTCTATATCTGAGGTTGGTAGAAATGCTGGTTCATTGGATTGAGAGCTAAAGGTGAATGTGCCTGTGTGTGAGTGAGGGAGGGGACTTAGACATTGGGTGAAAAGAGGGGAATGGGAAAGGGAGAGAGAAGAGGAGTAGGAGAAGATTTCCAGGATGTCGAAGTAGGTGAGTGTGACCTGGTAAAAAAATATATGTGTGGTCTAGCACATACTTCTGTACTTATTCATCAGGTTGCTTATAATCCAAGACTATTTGCCCAGGCGGTTGGGTCTGCAGCAGTTATTTTCCTATCTATTTACATAGAGGCAGCTGACTCTCCCTGTGGGAATGGCAGTTTTTTTGTGGGTGGTGTCCTGAGGGAAGGCCCTGAGCCAGGAGCCTCCACCATCACGGTGACAGAGGCCAGGAAGGCAAGAGCCAGGCTGCAGCTTCACCACGCCCCAGAGGTGACTGTGAAGACCAGTGGCTCTTGCTGTTTGTGGAGGCAAGTTGTCCTCTTTTTCTCTTTTTGAAATGAAGTTGAGACAGGAGCAAGAATGAACAGGGAGCACCAGGAAAAGTTTTATTAGGCTGGTCCCTCACTCAGTGAAAATCCTGCCCTTCAGCCAGAAGCCACCATGTATGTAACTCTGTGCTCACTCAGCCTCCCACTGGCTGTGGATCCTTTCCTATTGACTTAAGCTGAGCTTTGGCTTCCATCAGCCTCCAGCAAGGCCATAAATAATACCTTATAAACAAAGCTAGAACATTTCTAATGGATGCGTTCAGTATCTTGAATGCTCATAGACAACTTTATATCGTCAAGGTTTCCATCTTTTATAGTGTGATAAACTTTTTATCACAGTGTTGCTGATAGACACAAACAAGAAAAGAAAGAAGGAAGGATATAAGTAATAAAAGCATCATTACCTGGTCCAAGCCTCATAATCTTGGGAAGCAGGCCTTTGTACAAAGCTAAAATCCTATAACCAGAAGAGAAAGAGCAACATTCTTATTCTGAAAATAAAATGGAGTTGTACCTCAGCTTGATTGAGATGGTGATATAGCATTTACAAAAAAAAAATATTTAAAATTACACACATTGCAAACCAGACAGTATCTGGCTAAGTATTCTCTGCAGCAAATGGACAAGGGGAAAGAGTTAATCAATTCTTTATTACCTAAGCTACGCTAGTCTTGTCCAATCAGAAATATGACTTTCATCAGCGAGATGGTTTTTGCTTTCAAGACAGATCTTACTTTTGAGACAGCTGTGTATATGGACAAAATGACTTTTGTAATTGAATTTAAAAGCCTATAAACTCAGTCCTCACATAAGGAAATATGATGCAGTTTAGATCAAAATAATAAAATGTTACTTGTTTACTTGAAAATAAGACCTGGGTGACGGATGAAGAAACAAAAATAAGACTTAAAAAAAAAAAAGACCAGAGGCCGGCCCTGTGGCCGAGTGGTTAAGTTCCTGCGCTCCGCTGCAGGCGGCCTAGTGTTTTGTTGGTTCGAATCCTGGGCGTGGACATGGCACTGCTCATCGAGCCACGCTGAGGCGGTGTCCCACGTGCCACAACTGCAAGGACCCACAACTAAGAATGTACAACTATGTACCGGGGGGCTTTGGGGAGAAAAAGGAAAAAAAAAACAGTCTTAAAAAGAAAAAAAAAAGACCACCAGAAAGGGGCACATACTTTAAATTTTTAAAAGAAAACTACTTTCACAGAACTCTCATGTTTAATTCTCCCAGGTGAATATAATTGACATTTTGATGAGATTTACAGTCAGAAGACAATCAAGCGCCTGCCCATATGTTAACAGGGCATATTAAATACAATAGCATATTATGCAAACTGACAAGCAAAACGTTTATCTTCGCATTCTAAGACAAACATGCAGGGAACTCTATGACTGTGGCTCAGGCTTCTTGATGGTGTGAGAACATTTGCCAACATCTCATTATTGTATTATCTCAAAAAGCCTGTCAGCTATTCCCTAGAGCTCCTCAGACACACCCGATTTAGGAGGGCTCAATGGCTCTCATCAAAATGGAAGTCCAATATGGTTTTAACCATACTTGAGTCTTGTACATTTATTAAAATAAGAATGCATTACCCTTCTTCTTGATAGACTGTTGCCATTGTTTTAAAACAGGTTCTGTACTTGATCTCTCCGGGAACCGGCTGAGGCCCTTGAATCCTACTTTTGGCAACATCAAAAGGGATGTTAATGACTGAGGCTATTGTACCCGAGAGAAGACCAATCCCAAATTTTCTCAAAAACTCCAAGGTTGGATCCTAAAAGAAAAGAAGAATAAAATAACAGAAAGGGAAGCGGAAGCCCCTCACTTGGTTAAACACTAGAAAGCAGTATGTATTTAAGCAGAGCAATGCACTCCCCGGCACCCTCCTGTTATTCCAGCGGAACACATTAGGATTTCCTAGGCTGGAACTTGTTTTCTTGACAATCCCATTGGCTATGTTTTTACACATGGTCTAAATTGCTGAAGTACACATTTCCTCACACAGGATTTATAAACACAGTTCATAAAGAAAGACTGGTATGGCATATGGGGATGATTTGTATAATTGGGCTTCACAATGTACTTAGTATTACTGTATCAAAACAGGAGAAATCCAAGCACACTATTAGCTAATTGGCCAGAATATTTTACAAATGACAGCAACTTCCACCATGAAGCCTACTAAAATGCTCATTTGTGTGTGGACCCCCAAATGTTAAATTAAATCAAGGCTACTCTCGGTCTGCCGCTATTCCCCTCCAGGTTTTTTGCATTTATTTTCACGGGTAGCTGATCCACTGTACTGAGAAGTGCTAGCTTCCTGTTATTAACAAACCAACTTGGGGAGGCTGCAAAACAGCCTGTGACATTCTGTGCATTATAAACAGTAGTAAGTCACTGGACTAATTGGCTGAAGAATTTGCAACCCATTGTTCCTGAATCTTATTCTTCCTTCATGGCAAAGGAGGAAAAGGGGAGAGAGACAGAGACACAGAGGGAGGGAAGAAGAGAGAGAGAAAGAGAGAGAGAGAGAAAAAAAACATGTCTTCTTTCTATTCAAATTTAGGTCCTTCGCATTGGTCTGCTTTGATTTTCCACCCCTCCCTGCTCTGTTTTCTGACATCAAAGTATTTAATTAGGTCTTATGTGGGAGTCACTTTCCTTCAGCCTATTTTTGTGCCTAGTGAGCTCACATTATGCTTTGTTATAATGAATTTGCTGGGAAGTTCTCATTATGTTTTCAGCCTCAGTTCTTACCCTAAAGAGAGGTCATACCCCAGGCCATAAGCTTCTGATGGAGACACCCCCATCCTTGCCCTGCCCTGGGTTTTGGTCCCTATTTCAGAAGGACCTTCACAGAGGAATGACACAGGGCCGGACCATCGCACTATTTTATGCGGCAGGAGAACTAAAGGGGAGAAACATATTCTGCTTCATTAAAAAAAAAAAAAAATCAAGTCTGAGCATTACATGCTTCTATAGCTTCTCTGGAAGGAGAAAACTTCTGGAAGCTCTGAAATTTTCAGCTGAACCAAGAGCCGTCACAGAAACGCCTATGTGGCTAAGTGTAAAAAGTGAGGGGTTCGGTGGTAATTCTTGGATCTGGGCCATACAGGTGCTGGGGAGGGTTAAAGGGATTTACAAACCAACAGGGTGTTTCAACAGGAAAAACAATGCAGTGACTGCAGAACGAGGGAGGTGTGTTTAAACAATTCCCCCTCCCCCCTTTTTTCTCTTTTACAAGAAGAGAAAAATGCCTTTATGTTACCCTTTCCCTTATGGCACAGAAGCAGAACTGGAGCTCCGGAGGACGGTGGGTTCAGGACCAGCTCTGGTTGTCTGACCTTGCACGAGTCACTGAATCACACAGAGCCCAGTGCGACATTTTTAATACCTGCCTTGCCTTTGTACTGTATGAGTTTTCTGAGAGATAAAACAATAACAGCAGTAAAAGTGCTATGAATGTTGTAAAATTCCGGCAGAAAATGAGTAGTATTATGTAGCCTGTTTTCAAAGACCCAAAGCACCCTGTAATAAGACTTTCTCACGGTTCCCCTGTGACACAGCCAAGCTCTCCTTTTTCAATTGAAGACAAGGGTGAAAATGACGACTTGTATGCACATTGTCCTTTTGGGAAGTTCAGGGGACCCTGTCAAGCACGCAGCCTCTCCCATCTCTAGATGTGTTTGCTGAGGATTAGAGTTGGGGATGGAGGGTAAGCTAAGACACTCAGTGAAGGTCATTATGCTTGAGATATGGTTGGAGACAAAAATCTGAGGTCTTCAAGGCATCCCAGTGTTCACCAGCATGTTTTGAACCCATGTTTTCTATACCTTTCCCAGCCCAACAGTAAGGTCCCACAGTAGTTCCCAAATTCAGTTGTGCATCAGAATCACCTGGAAGCTTTACAAAATATGGATGCTTGTCCCCACCTCAGACCCATCTCAGGTTGCCAGATCAGAATCACCTGGGAAACTGCCTGACAGTTGTTTTAAAGGATCTTTAGGATTTCTGAAGCTGCCAGGCTGAGGACCCATGCCCAGGAATGAGTGATTTTGATATTCCATGCAGGCAAAGCAGATGGTCAGTTGCTATCCCTCTGGGAATTCTAGAGAGGAGAAAAGTCTTCTTGGGATGGCCAAGAGGTATCCTTCACCACATGGCCTCTGGGCCCCTAGCCAGTCACTTCCTCTGAGCCCATGGTCTGTTTTACACAGCAACCCGGCTTGGGATTGGCTGTGCCAAGGAGGCCCTCTCAGCTAGTCTCTGCTTTCTTTGCTGTGTGTCGTCAACCATCCTCAAGTGAGTGCAGCCTCTCAAATGCCTCTCCCCTTCATCTTCTTCTGGCTACTCCTGCTTCTCTTAACTTTAGTTCAGCTCCCCTTACCTTCACCAGGTCCTGCTTTCTTCTTGCCTTCTATCATCTATTCTTCACAGAGGCAACAGGATTCTCTTCTTATAAAAACAGATCTCCTTCTGGTATCTGTGTACTCAACGATCCTCAATCCTTCCCCACTGCATGGAGACTAAAGCCAAAGCTCCTCACTCAGCCTTTGGTTTCTTTCCCACAATATGCTTCCAACTTATCTTCCTAGCCTCAAGTTCTACACCTCTAGCCCCCAACCTATACTATAGTCACATTGGTTAAATCATAATTGTCCAAATACATACCAAGCACTTTTCTAACTCCATGCTTTTCTTCACACTACTCCCATAGCCTAGAATGTCGTTCCCCATCATATTTACCCACAGCAGTTTCACTCTTCCTTTAGGGTCCAGCTTAAATCCCATCTTGCTCAAAAGACTTTTATGGATCTCCATCAAAATCGATTTCTCCCTCTCTTATACTCCTGAAATACTGTCTGAGCCACAATCATTGCCTTTGTGAGCCATGGTTCACTTTGTGTTTGGTTTATTTTTGTGTGTATCCATCTCCCTTGCTGGACTGTGAGTCAGCACAGCATAGGAGCATGCATTACTCCTCTTTGTGTCACCTATTGTGCAGTGTATACAGTAGGTGCTAAATAAATGTCTGCTTCTTGGCCTATCAATGTACTTATTTATTTATTTTTGTAGAAACAATGAGAATCAGACTTAACCCTTAATCACTATTTCGCAGGACTCAGTGTCTTCTAGCCTGGAAATGAACCCCTATTAGAACTTTACATTTCTTCCTTTCTGCCAAGAGGCATTAACATGGGGATATGACAAGGCATTGGACATTTGCAAAGTGGAGTATTTCATGGCAAATGAATTGTAACTCCCAGGTCACAGAGGCAGGCCTAGGCTTGCTAGATGCCATTGCTCAGTGACTCAGAGAGAGAACCATGATATGGAAGCCTGTGACCAGATTTTAGCAAAAGAATTAAATGGGCATAAAGTAAGGCCTTGAAATATTACTCTTTAGGCTCTTGTTTCTTATACTTCCTGATCTTTCCCCTAGTAGGGAGAGGCATCCAACTGCCTCAAGAATGAGGATTGTTTTAGCAAGACTAAAAAGAGAGAGAAAAAGATAATATTTAGTGTTTTTGGTTTTCAAATTAGGCTCTTCCATGTATTACATCTGTTAATCTTCACAATTTTTGAGGTAATAACTGTTATTATTATTCCTATTTTACAAATAAGTTAACACAAAGGTTAAGTATAAGAAGGGAATTTTTGTTACATCCAAGTGAACACAAGACTTTGCCTTAGGGCAGTTTTTCTACTGAGACTCCTAGGGTCAGTGGGTGGGCTAGTCGGGGAGGTGTCCAATAACCTCCTGAAATTATAAGCAATGCTTCTGTGTATGCGTATATGGGCTCTTCTGAAGAGAGTGTTGATAGATTTTATCAGGCTCATAAAAGCTTAAAAAGAACTTCATGAAACCATTTCCCCTACAAATAAATTTATAAAGTAAGAAAAGGGCAGTGCAGTGTTGAAACACGGAGGCTTAAAACAGGAAGCCCTCGTTTTCATGGGGGTTATCAGGAAATTCACCTTAGTGGAAAGATTTCCATACACATTCTTGCTCTGGAGTCAGAGCATATCTCAACCATATCTATGAACTCAGGGGTTCTCAAAGTGTGCAAGATGGCAGAGTAGGAAGCCTTGGACCCTCCTTCCTCCCACAGACTGATTCAGCAACAGTTCATGGACAAGTTCTCTTGTAGAAATCTAGAAATTAATGAAAAGTTTCCTGCCCCCTGGATGAACATGAAACTAGACTCAAAGAAGCTAGTAGGTTGGTTCAGAACACCCTCTCACTAGAGCTCCTGTCCCAGTGTAGTGCCAAACAATCAAGAAGACTCCTTAGCTTCCAGTTTCTCCTAGGGGAGGGAAAGGATTGGGTTACATGTCCAGCACACCAACTTTTCTGAGGGGATTCCCCAGAGGACTGGAGTCTGTATTGCCAGGCTTGGAGTTCTGATGGGTCTGGCACAGTCTACCTACCTGAGGGAGAATGGAGACAGTAACATGGGCTGGCGGATGGAGGATACGATCCTCCCCACAGTTCAACACTGAGTGAGTGGATGAGAAACTCCAGCTCTCAGCTTCCCACTGGGGAGGCAAAGAGTTGATGTGTGTACTCAACACCCCAACTTCTCTGGAGCTTCCCGAAGAACTGGCACCTTTCTTGCCAGTCTTGGAGTTCTAATGGGCCCAGTACAGTCTAGCCACCTGAAGGAGACCTGAGATGGAGGTTTGAACTGATAGATGTCATAGCTCTCCCCTTGCTCAGCACAGAGTGAGCAGACAAAAACAATAGCTGCCTGCTTCCCCCTTGGGAGGGAAAGAGTTGGTAGAGGTCCCTGGAGTCTCTAGTCAGACTGAACTGTGCAGGTATTCTTCTGTTTGAGGCCAGTCTATGAAGACTGGGAAAGGTGCTCCCTTGTCTTGTACAAACAACAGCATAAAAAGTCAAGGAAAATGAAGAATCGAGCAAGGATGTTCCACACAAAGGAACAAGATAAATCTCCAGAAACAGAGTTATATGATTTAGTTAATAGAGAATTCAAAATAACTGTATAAAGATGCTCATTGAGTTTAAGGGAACAAAGTGAGAATTTCAATGAAAAGACAGAAAATATAAAAAATCACTAAACAAAAATCATGGAGCTGAAGAATACAACAATTAAACTGGAAAATTCACTAGAGAGATTCAACAGACTAGATCAAACAGAAGAAAGGATCAGTGTACTCAAAGACAGATCATTAGAAATAATTGAGTCAGAGGAGCAAAAAATGAAAAAGAGTAAAGATAGTTTAAGGGACTATGAGACACTATCAAGTAGATCAAAATAAGCATTATGAGAGTCCCAGAATGAAAAGAGAGGGAGAAATGACCAGAAAGCTTATTCAAAGAAATAAAGGCTAAAACCTTCCCAGATCTGGGGGAGAAAATGGACATCCAGATCCAAGAAGCCCAAAGGATACTGTAAAAGATGGATCCATAGGAATCCACACTGAGAAACCTTATAATCAAATTGTCAAAAGTCAAAGACAACAGAGAATTTTGACAGCATTCAGAGAAAAGTTACTTGTCACATACAGGGGAATCCCCATAAAAATATCAGCAAAATTTTCCACAGAAATATTTCAGGCTAGAAGAGAATGGGATGATATATTTGAAGTGCTGAAAGGAAAAACTGCTAACCAATAATACTATACCCAGAAAAACTTTCCTTCGAAAATGAAGGGAACATAAAGACGTCCTGGACAAACAAAAGCTGATGGAGTTCATCACTACTGGACCTGCCTTACAAGAAATTCTAATGGAAGTTCTTCAGGTTGAAACAAAAGGATGTTAAACAGCAACAGGATAACATAAGAAAGAATGAAACTCATTGGTAAAGGTAAACATAGAAAAATACAGAATATTTTATCACTGTAATGGTGGTGGATAAATCACTTTTAAATCTAGGATAAAAGTTAAAAGACAAAAGTATTAAAACTAACTATAAATAAAAAAAGAGGTTAAAAGATACACAGTATGAATAGAGGCAAATTGTGACACCAATAACAGAAAGTGTCAGGGGGGAGAAGTTAAAGTGTACAGTTTTTGTATGCAATCAAACTTAAGTTTATCAGCTTAAAAGACTGTTAAAACTATAAGATATTTTATGTAAGTACCACATAAAAAGTTCCTATAGAAGTTATGCACAAGAAATAAACAAAGGAATCAAAGCATATCAACACAAAAATATCAATAAAATACAAAGGAAGACAGCAAGAGAGGAAAAGATAGAAAAAGAACTGCAACACTAACAAAAAACAATTACCTAAATGGCAATAATAAATTCTTCCCTATCAATAATTACTTTAAATATAAATGGATTAAATTCCCCAATCAAATGACATAGACCGGCTGTCAGAGAAAGATAAACACCACATGATTTCACTCATTTGTGGAAGATAAACAAACACATGGACAAAGAGAACAGATTAATGGTTATCAGAGGGGAAGAGAGGTGAGGGGAGGGCATAAGGGGTAAAAGGGCACATATAGATGGTGATTGACAAGTGAAAATGCACACCTGAAATTTCACAATGTTATAAACTATTATGACCTCAATAAAATAATTTTTACAAAAAGACATAGGGTGGCTGAGTGGATCTCTTAAAAAAACCCAGCTACATGCTATCTACAAGAAACTCACTTTAGATTTAAGGACACACATAGGCTGAAAGTGAAGGGATGGAAAAAGATATTCCATGCAAATGATAACCAAAAGAGAGCAGAAGTGGCTATAGTTACTTCAGACAAATAGACTTTAAGTCAAAACTGTCAAGAGAGACTAAGAAGGACATTATACAATGATAAAAGGGTGAGTCAACCAGGAAAATATAACAATTATAAATACATACGCACCCAACATCAGAGCACCTAAATACAAAAAACAAAGATTGACAAAACTAAAGGGAGAAATAGATAGCAATACAATGATAGTAGGAGACCTTAATACTCTACTTTCAATAACGGATAGAATACCCAGACAGAGATCAATAAGGAAACAGAGGACTTGAACAACACTATAGACCAAAAGGATCTAAGAGACATATACACAACATTCTACCCCAAAACCTCAGGTTACATATTCTTCTCAAGCATACATGGATCTTTATCCAGGACAGATCACATGTTGGTCACAAAACAATTCTTGATAAATTTAAGAAAGCTGAAATCATATCAAGTACCTTTTCTAACCACAATGGAATTAAACTAGAAGTTAATAGCAGAAGGTAAATGAGAAAATTCACAAATATGTGGAAATTAAACAACACACTCTTGAACAACCATTGGGTTAAAGAAGAAATTGAAAAGAAAATTAGAAAATACCTTGAGACAAAGGAAAATGAAAACATAACATACCAAAACTTACAGGATACAGCAAAAGAAGTACTAAAAGGCAAGTTCATAGTGATAAACACCTACATTAAAAAAGGAGAAAAATCTCAAATAAACAACCTAATTTTATAGCTCAAGGAGCTAGAAAAAGTAGAACAAGCTAAGCCCAAAGTTAGCAGAAGGAAGGAAATGATAAAGATTAGAGCAGAAATAAACAAAATAGAGACTGGAAAAACAATAGGAAAAAATCAATGAAACTGAGTTGGTCTTTTGAAAAAATAAAATTTACAAACCCATAGCAGGACTGATTAAGAAAAAAAGAGAGAGGACCCAAATAAATAAAATCATAAATGAAAGAAGAGACATTATGACTGACGACATAGAACTAAAAAGGATCATAAGAGGCTACTTTTAACAACCATATGCCAACAAACTGGATAACCTAGAAGAAATGAACAAATTCCTAGACTTATATGACCTAACAAGACTAAATCATGAAGAAATAGATAGTTTAAACAGGCTTATAAATAGTTTGGAGAATGAGTCAGCAATCAAAAACCTCCCAACAAAGGAAAGCCAGACAGCTTCACTGCTGAATTCTACCAAACATTGAAAGAAAAACTAATACAAATTCTTCTCAAACTCTTCCAAAAAATTGAAGAGGAGGGACTTCTAACTCATTTTATGAGGCCAGCATTACCCTGATACCAAAGCCAGACAAAGACACCACAAGAAAAGAAAACTATAGGCCAATATCCCTGATGAATATAGATGTAAAAATCCTCAAAAAAAAACACTAGCAAATCAGATCTAACAGCACATTAAAAGGATCATACAGCAAGATGAAGTGGGATTTATCTCTGGGATGCAACAATGGTTCAATATACAAAAATCAATTAATGTGATACACCACATTAACAGAACTAAGGATAAAAATCACATGATCTTCTCAATAGATATAGAAATTGCACTTGACAAAATTCAACATGCTTTCATGATAAACACCCTCAACAAAGTAGGAAGAGAAAGAAAGTACCTCAACATGAGAAGCTCTTTATGTGAAAATCCCACAGTTAACCTCATATTCAATGCTGAAAAACTGAAAGCTTTTCTTCTAAGACCAGTAACAAGGCAAGGATGCCTGCTCTTACCACTTTTATTCAACAAAGTACTGGAAGTCCTAGTCTGAGCAATTACACAAGAAAAAGAAATAAAGGCATCCAAATCAGAAGTAAAATTGTCTCTGTTACAGATGACATGGTCTTATATACAGAAAAATCTAAAGACTCAATAAAAAAAAGTTTAGAACTAATAAACACATTCAGTAAGTTGCAGGATACAAAATCAACATACAAAAAATCGCTCATCTTTCTATGCACTAAAACTGAACTATCTGAAAAGGAAATTAGGAAAATGAATCCCACTTACAGTAGCTCCAAAAGAATAAAATACTTAGGAATAAACTTAACAAAGGAGATGAAAGACGTGTATAATGAAAACTACAAAACATTGGTGAAGGAAATTAAAGAAGATTAACAAAAGCAAGGATATCCTATGTTCATAGATTGGAAGACTTAGAGTATTGTTAAAATTTTCATACTACCCAAGGTGATCTACAGATTTAATGCAATCCCTATAAGATCACAATGCCATTTTTCACATACATGGGAAAAAATACTAAAATTCATATGGAATCACAAAAGACCACAAATAGCTAAATCAATCTTGAGAAAGAAGGGTAACGTTGGAGGCATCACGTTTCCTGATTTCAAAATATATTACAAAGCTACAGTAATCAGAACATTATGGTACCAGCATAAAGACAGACATATAGACCAATGGAACAGAATACTGAGCCCAGAAACAAACCCAAGCATATATGGTCAATTAATCTTCAATAAGTGTGCCAAGAATACATAACGGGAAACGGACAGTCTACAACAAATGGCGTTAGGAAAACTGGATATCCACACACAAAGGAATATAATTGAACCCTTACATTACGCCATACACAAAAATCAACTCAAAATGAATTAAAGACTTACATGTAAGACATGGAACCATAAAACTCCTGGAAGAAAACTTATGGGAAAATCTTCATGATGTTAATCTTGGCAATGATTTCATGGATATGACACCAAAAGCACAGGTAACAAAAACAAAAATAGACAAGTGAGAATATATCAAACTAAAAAGCTTCTGAACAGCAAAGGAAACAAATGAGTAAGAAGGCAATCTATGGAATAAGAGAACATATTTGCAAACCATATATCTGATAAGGGGTTAATATATAAAATATATAAGGAACACCTACAACTCAATACCAGGAAAACTAATAACCTGATTAAAAAATAGGCAAAGGACTAGAATAGACACTTCTCAAAGAAGACATACAAATGGCCAACAGGTATATGAAAAAAGGCGCAACATCACTAATCATCTGGGAAATGTAAATCAAAACCAGAATGAAATATTACTTCATATCTGTCAGGATGGCTATTATCAAAAAACAAAAGACAACAAGTGTTGGCAAGGATGTAGAGAAATTGGAACTCTCGTACACTATTGGTGGGAATGCAAAACGATGTAGCCTCTATGGAAAACAGTATGGAGGTTCCTTAACAATTAAAAATAGAACTATTATATGATCTAGCAATCCCACATCTGGGTATTTATCCAAAAGAGTTGAAATCAGGATTTTGAAGAGATATTAGCACTCGTATGTTCATTGTAGCACTATTCACAATAGCTAAGATGTGGAAACAACTTAAAGGTCCATTGACAGATGAATGGATAAAGAAAATGTGGTGTATACATACAATGGAACACTATTCACCTTTAAAAAGAAGGAAATTCTGCAATATGTGACAACATAGATAAATCTTGAGGATACTATAGTAAGTGAAATAAGCCAGTCACAGAGAGACAAATTCTGCATGATTCCACTTATATGAGGTATCCAAAATAGGCAAATTCATAGAGTCAAAGAGTGGAATGGTGGTTACCAGGGGCTAAGGGGAGTGGGAAATGGGGAGTTATTAATCAGTGGGCATAAAGTTCAGCTAAGCAAGATGAATAAGTTGTAGAGATCTGCTGTACAACATTGCACCTAAAGTCAAAAATAATGTATTATATACTTAAAAATGCGTTGGGAGTAGATCTCACATTGTTTTTGCCACAATAAAATAAAAATAGAAAAAAAATTGATTAAAAAATAAAATGTCACCTAGTCTAAGTAAAATACTTAGGATGGGTTACACCTTAATTATGTTAATGGATATTAACGCTGATGAAAATCTGTTCTGTTATTAAAAATTTCCAACTCACTTCCACAATTTCCTCCAATTGTCATCAATCAGTTCCTTTGTTCCTAACCCACATTTCTCACACGTAAGCCTAAACTATTGTATTCCAATCTTTTGCTCAATTGCAGGAGCAATCAACTGTCACCATTCTTGATGTAATTCATCACGACAAAAAAACTGTTACTGAACTAACCTTTTCTTCCTCATGTTTAAAATACACACTTCCTTTTAAATATTTATTTATAAGTATTGTATATGATGTCTCCATCTACAGATGAGTTTTATTCTTTTCCTCTAAATATTTTCCTATTTTCCTCATAAAATATGAGATTTATAACTAAGCTGGTGTTGAATAGCCTGAAATAATGAATATTACATGCATTGACCTTATTTTGAGATAGCAATACAAAATCCAATATCCATAGTTTTTAAAAATTATTTAATTCCCCTGCAAACATTTTAAGGCTGATGTTAACATTCCATTTCACAAATGAGAAAACTGAGACAGAGCGAAGTTATAACTTGCCAGAGATATGGCTAACTAGTAAGCACCAGAACTGGGAATTAACACCAGGTCTCTTACTAGAACTCTCTGGCTGTTTCCATCACACTGCAATCTTTGCGTGAGCGCAGAGCTGAAGAGATGTTTTACCAGCTTCTCTTCAGGAAGATCATTGAGTTCCCTGACAGGACATATTATTTCTAGACTGTCTACAGCTTAGCAAGAGACACTAATAAGTGATCCCAAACGTTGGCGGCCGTGAGGTTCCACAACCTCTAAAAATTCTACAAAAGTCACCAAATAATCAGAAATGGGATCATATGACTCAAAATAGTTAACAATCAACACGCTACATATTTGTAACTGATTTAACCATCTAATCCAAACTGTATAGCCAGCAGCTAAAGACAGCACCAGTAATTTAGGGCAATGGTGGTTGAGGAGTTAATATGCAGAGGCAAAATATCTTGATAAAAGAAGCTTATGCCTCCCCTTTTACCTTCCCTGGCATGAGCTCTGATGCCTTGTTAAGTGACTGGCCAGCTGGCTGCTAGCTTGATAAACAGAGAACCTTCGCCCACCTTGCAGGCCTTTGTGATTTGGGTCTGGCGTCTTTAAGACGACATTCCACACGGAGACATGCCAGAAGGTGGGGGTTAAGGAAGATGGGGGAAGCAGGATTTGCTAGCTAGTGAAGACTAGGGGTGGTGAGGGGGACTGGCCAGGAAGCCTGCTGACCCCACAAGGCAAGTTGAGCTGAGCGCAGTGGACAGGCTTTTCCTTTAAGGGAGCTCAGCATGAGTATACACACCCAAGTCTGGTCTTAGAATCTTCCTGCCTCAGGGCAGCCCCAACCACATTTCCTTTGCTCCTTGCAATTCACTCACCCTTTAATTCCTCCTGGTACCATACCAGATCTGAGATCCTCTCTGAGCTTAGCTTTGAGTCATTTTAACAGTGTTCCTAACCACCTAAAATGAAGTCAAGATACCCTGCTTCTTCAGACAGATTTACAATGAGCACACTGAGAGGAATGATCTCTGTTCAGGATTGGCCTTGGATGATCCTGGAGCAGATTTAGCATTGCTTGTCAGAAATTGCTAAAATATGTTTGCCATTTGAAGAACTAAAATTATTGCTGAGAAGTGACTGAAAGAGATGGCCATAAAATGCTTTGGATAAGAAAATTAAAGACAGAATGGAAGTCCTCTGAGAAGTCACATGATTTTCAGGGTATCATGAAGCACTTCTTTGCAGAACTCTTTTATTCTGCTTCTTCCTCCCCCAGAGAGTGAGCAAATTGAAGACAAGAATGTCAAAACCATAACAGGGTGATTCAAAAAGAATTGAACATTTTAATAAATCTATGACCTAGTAATTAGATTATATGTCACCATATGGTCAAACAAATTATAATAAGATATATCACAATTATTTCCATCATCTTACAAATGGTCAGTTTGTGCTAAGAGCACACATCAATTCTCTACTTTAATTCATTCCAGCCCCTTTGTAGCGCATCACCACCAATAGTCAAAAGGGTGGTAGTGATGTGGCCTTTCATTTCCTAAAGGCTGCAAGAGGTGATACAAACATGATGTTTGTGATGTATCCCCACAGGAGGAAACTGCAGAAAACTCACTGTAGTAATACATTTTTGAGAGTTTCATTTCCTTTTGAATCACTCTGCACACCTTGATTTCAGAAAACCACTTGAAAAACTCTTCCATGTTATCTTGATTAATAACACATCAAATTAATAAGACACTGAATGGAAGATGGATGAGAGTATAGCTGGAGATCCCTCATCTGGCTAAATAAAATAGTTCTTCAGTGAAAGATGTGTCCATACAACAGCCTGAAGAGGAGCTGGATGAGCATGGGTGAAGATGAGGAAGGCGTGTCGTTGGATCTGCTGATGACACAGACTGGGAGGGGAAACTAGAAGGACAGATGAGGAACTCCACATTAAAAATGATCATCACAGGCTCTAGCACTGGGCTGAACCCACAGGATTAAGTTTAAGCATAGTGATTACAAACTGCACAAATCTGAGATGAGAGACACTAGATTTGACTGCAGTTCATGTAATCTGGGGATTTTAATTGACCGTGAAGATTTATACATACCGACATCTTGATGTAAAAGCAACATCCATTCTCCCCCCTCCTCACCCATGACAAATCCCCCAAGAATTCATCTCTGTGCAATCTTTGGCTGCCTTAAGAAAGGGGTGTGTTCAGATCACAGGAAGGGTTGATCCTTGTGTATCTGAATTGATCAACTCAAAACTGCAGTAGTGTGTAGTTCTGACACTGCCATTGACAAAGCTGATGCAGCTACAGCGGGAGAGATAGACCACACAGAGGGCCTGAAACCATGTCATTTGAAGAGGGGTTAAGGGACTGTGGCTATATCCCGAAGAAAGAAAGACTCAAAGGCTTACGTGTCCATACATTAGTACAGAACAACGATTAAGAGCGTGGGCTCTGGCTCAGTCTTTGGGTTCAGTCTTTGATGGGATCTAGCAGAGATGGGCACCAAACTGATGTTTTGTGAAGCTTCCTTCAAAGCCTCTTAAAGGAAAGGACGGGGCCATGGCACATTCATCTTTGTATGTATACTGACCTCGACACATCATAGGTGTTTAATAAATGCCTTGTTTCTCCTTTATAAAGACATAATACACAAAGAACCAAGGCCTCAGAAGCAAATTACAAAGGAGGGGGATACGCACACTGGTTAAGCACCTGGTAAAAACCACGAGGCAAATAACAGCATCTCAGCCTTGTCCTCCCCACAGCTGGCGACGGGCATCATGAAAATGATGTGGTGAGTTGAAATCATAGTTGCCTCCTGGTAGCTGAACAAGGAGGCAGCTTGAGTGAGAGTCAAGTGCATTTTTTTTTTAAGGAAGAAATTTACATTTTAGATATTATGAGTTTTAGTGTGTCCAAGTCAACTCAGAGTAGAGTCACCTCTCAGTATACAGCTTTCATTTTCCTTCATCTTGGCTCTCTTTTGTTGTTTTGTTCATAAACTTCGACAGAAGCATTTTTTCTCCTGATGTCGTGGCATTGTGATATATTGTCCCCCAATGAAAATACCTTCTATTGAAGCTTAATTAAAAAATACAGTTGTTTCCACTTCACAGCTATCAGAGAATCTCTTACAGTGTTTGTTTTCTCTTCATGTGAGATAATTTGGGGAAATGCTAGCTTCTCACTCCACAGAAGGTCACTAACTAAAATGAGATGGTTTAGTTGATAAGTATTCTTCAAGAACGTGGAGTATTCCCAAGATCCTGTCCTTGCAGGGCTCTGGGCTTTGGAAGGAAATCAAAGTCTTGTTAAAAGCTCAGCATCTAAATGTAGCCATTCAGAAAATAGCCATGAAAATTCCTTTTTTCCCCCTAAGCTATCCGTTCTTTAAAGTGTTGTGAAATGTAAAATAATTTTAAAGGCCTTACTCAGCTCAAATTATAAAATACATACAATGTCAAAATGGGTTAGGGTTTAAGCATAATAGTTATCATTTGATTATTTCATATATATATATATATACACACACACACACATGCACGCACACACGTCTGTCTCTCACCCTCTCTCTCTCTCTCTATATATATATACAGGATAATACCATCTGAGAGTCAATTATATCACTGAATATTATACAAAATGCAGGAACGTATTAACGTATTTCCTTGGGAACCCTGTAGGATTTTTCTGTTTTGGTGTGTTCAGTCTATTCCTTGCCTCAATAAAGGCACTGACCCCAAGGAAAACTAACAAACCAGGTTCCCAAAACAAAATTCTAAAGGTTGAGAAGTCAAGGCAAGGACAAACTGAGATGCTTTGATATGGAGGTAGGCAGATGATCAAGAAGAAGAAGAAGTCTTTGAACCAAGTTTATTTTGTGAGATGCTACTTCTGGACCTCTATAAATGAAACGTTCCCATGCCCATTTAGTCCACTTATGTAATATGTTTGTTCAATGTGCTCCCTCAGTTCGGTCATCTACAGGGAGTCAGCTGCCCTACTAGCACATGCCTAAAACTTTGTGGCCCAGTTAGCCTCTGCAGCCTGCACTGCCTGCTTTCTCCCTTGGTTTCCCGGACACCAGCTACCCTTGTTCTTCATCCTCTCCCAGGTCCCCGTGCCTCCTTCTCCTTCAGGACAGTCACACATCCTGTTCTGTCTGTCTGTCTCCACTCATCGTTTTCATCTTGGCCTGGCTAATCCTCATCCTTGAGCTCCAGCCTATGCATCATTTTTGAAAGAATGCCTTTCCTATATTCTCATCCTGCCCCACCCTGGGTCTAGATTAGGATTCTTGGTTATAAATTCCCACAGCTTGAGAGTTGTCTTTCATGGCACTTAGACAATTGCCGTGATTCAGTTCCCTGTGTAATGACTTGTTTGTTGTCTGTCTCCTCTACTAGACGGTAAACCCCATTAAGGCAGGAGCAGCGCTGACACTTAGCGAGATGGTGCCCGGCACATGGCAGTAGGGCCATGAGCACTTTTGGAATGAACGAATAGAAGGAGCCCACTGAGAATCTAAAGCTACTTGCACCTCATTTCCATCCACTTGGGTGGTGCCTGACTGGAAAATTTTGGCCTGAAGTTTATTTAAGAAAGTGTCTGAACCCCTAACGCCCTTCTCTCTGCCCTCCCCCGTGCCCTCTTCCTCCCCAACACACACACCCCAGAGAGTCTGTGAAAACTGCCAATAAAAGATACTGCTTTTTACCGCAGAATCTTGTCACATATCCTGGAATTTTATAGATAATATATACTTCTAGTTTTACCCCAGTGGTTACCAGAAAGGAGAGTTGTTCTTAATGAAACTTTAATGCTCTTGCCCTTCCCATTACCGGATGATTGGTAAGAATAATGATCGAGTAAGAGAGAATCAGAAAAACAAATGGTCATAAATTAAATCCTACTATGATCTAATTCTACTGAGATTCTTCTTTTCAAAATACAAACATCTCTGTCTAAGTTCTCCACTCGAACCCAAAGGTGCATTTTTCATTCAGCTCAGCACACACCTTAGGGAAAGTTATAGCTCTAAATCATGCAACTAACTAATTTCCACATTTCTTCTGATAAACTGAAGTGCATCTGGTACCACCCTCTGACTTTCTGCAGAATTTACAAGATAAAGAAAATATTAAAAATCTAAAGAAAAAGAAAAACATTTGCATTTCTAAAAGGCAATCTTTTAGAAACACTACCTAAGGAGAAAATATAATATGTTTGACTTAATGCTGTCTGTAGTAAGATGACCACAGGGACAGGTCCAAATGGTTTATTAAGTAAGAAAGATTGAACATATGAAAAATTATTCTCTCCCTGAATATTTCTAACCCACACATGTAATTTATATCATGGCAAAATTCAACACAAAAGTTCTATTGTGTTTGGCAAAATAACCTGCAAACATGCTTAATTAGGATGCAAGCTGAAAGCACAGTTTAATACTGTTGACAGCCATGAGCTTTAGATAACGATTTCTACTATTATTATTATTTTACTTAGGGAAACATATGAAAAGCAGTAAATATGGAACTAGAAGACAAAGTTATTAAAGACATGTAGCATTTTAATCTTATGATTCTCATTTGTGTGTCAACATTGCAAATAATATGCTCCGCACATCCCCAGCTTGGAATGGGAATAAAAGAAATTGTTTTTGCAATGAAAGCTTACTCCCACGGATATTTGAAAAAGATGTCAGCATTTAAGTTAATCAATATCTGTTTCCAGTGGGCTTTACTTTGAGAAGTGATGGCCTCTTTCTAGGGAGAAGGGATAATTCTTTATACTGACATTCCATTCCATTTACTGCAAGATGTAAATGAATGCCTCCATTAAATGAATTCCATGGTCAGTTAATATCCAAAGCAGTCTTTTCTCTATAGTAGCCACTTATTTTCCATTCAATTGGAACAACTAGATCTTAAAAATAAAGCTGGAAAAAATATAACATAGGGCAACATTTTCAAACTGGTAATTCCTAGTTTTTCCAGGGCTGTGCCTTATAATCCTGTGTTTTTATGGATTTTAGATGAAGGATGTGAAAAGGGAGGTCCAAGTTTCAGGCCTGAATGAGGCAGATGAGGAATCTGATTATCTGGATATTCTAGCTATTTCACTTATTTAAATTTTAGGAACCATTTTTAAGAGATAACTTATGTATGACAAGATACAAGGTAAAATGTAGAGTTACAGCATTACAGAGTAC